>NC_081407.1:224188280-224490780 GCF_030272615.1 Cryptomeria japonica | reverse complement strand
CTTTAAAAAAGAAAATACATTTTATTATGTCATAATGAAAATTCAAAACTCATAAAAAAAAATTCCCGTCTTAAAGACTATTATCAATAAATCAACTATTTTGGTATATCAAAACTCCCACAAAGTTTCTTGATAATGGTATGTTTTTAGGGAACACACAAAAATAAAACAGTTTATTATTGCATATAAAAGCCTAAAAAGTAATTCATTATTAGTTCCTGCTTGCAGGAAACTATAGGGGAGGCTATTTTCGCTAACCCTTTATTAATCTGAGCTAAAACAACCAATCATATTTATTTTTGTTGCAAAGATTTTCATGTTTCCTTGGTTCTGTCCAGAAAAGATGCAAATTATTTAGGCGAATTTTTATCCTCAAGTTTTTTTAGCATTGGCATATTGGATACATTGGCGGTTTGCAGCGGTCTGCAGGGCTTTGTGCGGTTCTCAACAAGAGAGAACGCACACCTCGAGAGGCTGCAGGGGCCGTCAAAGCAGAGCCCTGACGGTTGCTTCAAACAGATGGCGAGCCAGAAAAGACCTGCAGAGATTACGAGCGCGGGAAACAAAGCATGCAAACATATGGCTCGTAAGTTTTCATTTTGGACATGCAAAACTACTATGCCCAGGCAGATTCTAACTGAGAAAAGGAATACATTATTCTGGGCAATCTCGAAGAGGATTAAAGAAGACCACAAACATTTTAGGTATGATTTCCTGAGTAAATTTAGAGTTTCTTTACAGTTTTCTTTAAAGCATTTACGATTTTTTACACAACATAAGGGTCCCTTCCACGATAATTTCCCTCATCGCTCAGGAAGATAACTACTGGTTTTTTAACGTTCACTGAATGATGTCGGGTTCCTTTAATTAATAGTGTCTCTGCAGCATCTAATGCTGATGAATAGTTAGTTACTCTACCAGGGAAATACTGAAGAAGGCGATTGACAACACCTTCTTGCATATCCTCCATCTCTACAGTTACCTTGGCGCTAGCATCAAACAGAACCACAGATACAGAATCATCAGAAATTGTTCTGAGGCGGACTTGTATAAATCTCAAAATCGCCTCATATACGCATCCAAGCCTACAACTATGGTTAGGACGGCTCCATCGGATGGGAGTGGAATAAAATACATTCACTGAGAGCCTCGGGGCCCCATAACCAATGTCCTTATTCCCACCTGTCAAGGGCAAGCTACCCCTACACCTCTCGAACCACTGGAGGTTGTAACTTTCAGAGAGATTGATTGGCCCTTCCCTAGCATGTCGTTCGATCGAAGCCCTCCCTGGGTCTTATCCCCACCCCATAGAATAGTAGGCATCAATGGCAGAACCTCTGCATCTATTAATAAATCAATGCCGAAGAACAATGGCAGAGCCAAGTGGGTACATTTCTCCCATTCCTCCCTTCCCGGATAGAGACAAGGGATTCTGTTGCTAGCTCCACTCGACCACCCGGGAGAGGCAAGGAGCCAGTATCCGACCTATTCCCTTCTCCTTCCATCCGAACGAGGATCCATTCATGCCGACTTGCCTGAAGATTGTCCTTCCTCTACCAGTCGATTGATTGCCTAAGTTCCGCTTTTCAGCTCTTGCTCTGCTGCCGTCTTCTCTGTCTATGTCTCCGCTGCTGCTCTTGCTCCATTGAACTTGATCTGTCAATGATAAATATGACATGGTGAGGTACATTCGTAGAATGATCAGAGCGAAAATGATGGCCATCATCCGTTTGGGGCTTTATTTAGTGTATTGTCTCTTTATAACTCTGTTACTTTGGAACATAGAGACATATATTTGAGAATTGAAACGGCGCTGGATATAGGAAGGAAGAGCAGAGTCAGTTTCGAACATAGAGAGGGAGATATTTAAGAAATCCTTGTCAGAGGCCAAAGCATAAGACAATTGAAATTTTCTAATTCGTTAATTAAATTCTGTTAAGAACTTTGCAAGATGACTTAATCAAAATTTACAAGGTAAACTTTAAACGCCTCTTTATGAGAAGGATCAGATATCTACCACGTTTCGAATCTAGGATGCTGTGGCAGCAAACACTGCAACTTAAGGCCAAAGTTATAGTCCAAATATCCGTGATCTGAGTATTTTCACTTATTAAACAAACTTTACAACTTCACAGAAGAAATAGAACCACAATTTGAATCTTAGAAGAAATCTTTGTGGTGTTTTTTTTTGTTTTAATATTTTTTTGCTTTATTCTGGAAATCCTCATAGCTGCATCACATACTGCGTAATTCCTTTTGCATATCTACCAGGTCTGGGAAGTATTTGGCTAAACCCCAATATGGAGCTTTTAGATTGGCTGCAACTATCATTTCGCCCCATACATTCACTTCACTGTTGACCTATTGCAATTACAAGGCATTGATTAATTACTGAAATCAATCAAAATAAAGTCAATGTTTTTCTTGTGAAAATGCTTGTCAGAGGTTTATCTGGATCTTCTTCCTGTGGACCAATAGGACATTGTTTTGTTCATATATTTTGACATGCTTATTTGTTGAGTTCGTCCAACGGGTAATCAGAGTATTTTCACTTATTAAACAAACTTTACAACTTCATAGAAGAAATGGAACCACAATTTGAATCTTACAAGAATTTTTTTTTTTGTTTTAGTATTTTTTTGCTTTATTTTGGAAACCCTCATAGCTGCATCACATACTGCATAATTCCTTTTGCATATCTACCAGGTCTGGGAAGTGTTTGGCTAAACCCCAGTACGGAGCTTTTATATTGCCTACAACTATCATTTGGCCCCATAGATTCACTTCACTGCTGACCTATTGCAATTACAAAGCATTGATTAATTACTGAAATCAATCAAAATAAAGTCAATGTTTTTCGTGTGAAAATGCTTGTCAGAGGTTTTTCTGGATCTTCTTCCTGTGCACCAATAGGACATTGTTCTATTTTTCTGGATCTTCTTCCTGTGCACCAATAGGACATTGTTCTGTTCATATATTTTGACATGCTTATTTGTTCTATCTGTCTGTCATGCAATTCTGATGGCTTTCCATTATTCTAATAAGTCAGTTTCATCTCAACCTTTTCTATTGTTAGAACAAAGATTCTTGCTAGAAGTTATTTCCATAATTTCATATGGATATCCTGAGTAGAAGTTTTTGTCTATTATCCTACTTGTCATTAGGGGAACAAAATTTTGAATATAATCGGTTCACTAGTTGGGAGATTGTGGCCCTTTTCATTGATAATTAGGTCTTTAGCTACTCCTGGAGGATTTTGTTTTTCCCAGCTGCCTGGGTATCAACGGGCTCTAGATGAAGCCTTAAGTCTCATATGCATTTCTGATAGCTTTGTGTTATTCTAAGAAGTAACTTTCAGCTAACTCTCTAATATTGAATGAAAATTGGCTAAAGCTTAGTCATAAATTCAATAGCTCGTTATTTGAATAAGCTTGGTAGTATATTTTTTGGTAGGGTGTTTTGATAAATAATGCATTGATGGCCACGCCACATCATATCTAATTCCTTCAGCTTAGGTGTAAGGTTTGAATGGTGTTTAATCAGTCCTCTTTATCCCATGCCTTTTGGGTGGAGCAGACTACAACTCCAATGGAAGTCTACTGGCTGGTCTACAATGTCATTAACCCATCAATGGAGCAATTGGCAAAAAGCTTGGGAGCTTTCCAAGGATGAAACAGATTACTTTGTTCTGCCAGCATTCTTTTCTGCTTTTTTGTAGATATACTAGAACTTCTTGAGCTAACTGATAAATAAAGAAGAATTTTCAAATTACTGAGTGAGTTGTCTTTGTGATACAAGACAAACAGACAGCAATCCCTGGTTTTCATGATTTGCTAATTTGGAGAACAAAATGGTGTCCACTTTTTTAATTCTATTCTACGTCCATGTACTGAGGCATGTGCGAAGCTGCTGGGCCTACACCAATCAGGTTGCTATCCCCCACCCACTCCCACTCCCACCTCCACCCGTAGAGATTTTGTTTAATTGTTTCTTTTTCAGTGCAAATATTTGCGTTGAGTTAACTACTAAATACTAAAATCAATGAAAAACTTGGGCTTTTCTTTCCAATTGAAGATATTATGTGAAACCTAATGGTGGAAACTGCAATCTCATTTCAGTTTATTTACTGAAATTACAAACATAAGTTTCAGCCTAGTTAAGCTGAATAAGAATTTTGAATTTTTGTATCATAAGCCCAGTTTCAATTCTTAGTAACAATTTATGTACTCAAAGCATCTATTTATAAAGTTAAAATAAACAACTTTTAGGGATTTAAGAATACTAAGTAAATATCAATAAAAGTATTGCATGAAGGCAAACCTATTCAAGAGCTGTAGGAAAAACAGAAAGAAACAAATTTTAAAGCATACCTGAACTGAAATAGCTTATAAAATACAACTTAACTAAAACAGTCTAAAATAGATCCTTATCCATCGCTTGGAGCCTTGGAATATAACATCGAGAATAATTGTAGCCAGATATGATTACTGCTAAAACTAGTAACTTGCACATGAATGTCCATTGGGAAGTTTGAAAGTTGAAACAATATCTGTACTACAATCCATCATGTTTTCTAAAGAATTCCAAAATTGTAACTTCAGACTTGATGAAATTAGCAACAAAAATATGGAAGCCACCACGAAATTTGCAATGAAGAAGGTATCTAAACTACTGTTGTATTTGAAAATCCATGGTTATTAGGGGTTGAAAACATGCTGAAATGATGACTAATCCCCATAGATCTGACTGAAGCAGGCCCTAAACAGTAGCCTTTACACTCAAAAACTTCTCTGTTCAAATCAGACACACTCGTTGCATGTCGTAGATACTTTGGCAGAGGTAAACAATGGCTAAACCCTATCACTCATTCCTATCTATTGGGAAGGGATTTTGGATTTGTTTGCCGACTTTAAAACGTGGGAGGAAGTTGCTGATGATTGAACCGGCAATAAAACATGCCAGAGGAACTTGGAGATGGCTAAGCCATTAGACATTAGTGCCCAAACTCAACCTTTGCTGATTCAGACCTGGGCACACATAACTTACTCATTTATCATCCTTTTCTCTTCTGCAGACATTACTTATGGGCTTGCCACTTGAAATGTGTGCATGAGTTCCAACACTTGCTCTGTTTTATGTCTTGGCACAGATCAGTTGACTGCATTTAGACAATCATATATTGACTAATTAGCTCCTTGTCCCTATTTGTTATAACAACTTCACCTTGAATAGTTATTTATGCCATCAAAAGTACCCGACTCTGTTTCATGCCCCTCAGATTTAGAATAGTGATTACATCAGTCAAACTCTTCCCTTTCTTCTTCTGTGCAAGGGTCAACAAATCTGACATACTGCCAATAAGTCCCATGAGTCATCTCATCTTTGGAAACATCCACATCAGGTCCATATTTCACAGTTTCATGCCTCGAACCATCATAGAGGTTGTCGATACACCTAGCGGAGCCCAGGCAAGTAGCCAAATGGCTATGTCCTCACCCCTGTTTCTTGCAATACATGTTACACATTTCTGCTTCCCCTGTCTCTCCCCATTTATACTTGCGGTCTTTAATATCAATATCTTCGCCCTCTAAAATGAATCTTACATTTGTCATATTGCCATGCACTATATCATGCAAGCCTGAGTGATCTATTGGGAGCTAGTAGAAGTAACCACAAGATTGGCATCTGGTGCCGCAATAGTGCACAAAATTTTCTTTTTTTGTGTGAACATGAGGACCTTGATGATTTCTTTTGTAGGGAGGAATGGGAATGCAACAATATTTGCGCAGGCCATTTTGCTATGACACAAGTTCATACTCAAACGATCCCCTCTGGCCCTGAAAAACAAGAGTTTGTTTGACAAGCTCAGTGAAGATTTCACATATTCCACATCATTTATAGGCACAGGAATTCGCCAAGAAAATTGTAGTGCCAATTTTCACATCCAAGTTCACCTCTATTGCTATACTGCTACTTGTTCAGATGACATGCCTTTATTTCACATCTCCAAATACCACGTGATTCTCTCATACAAATGGCAAGGTACATAGCATGTCATTTGTTCGAATGTAGTGTCTGCAAAGTTTTAGTTGCCTTTTCTTTTAATACCTGATCTTTACAGACACAACAAATTAACCTCACAAACAAGAGCTGATCCGTTGAAGATGTCTTCTTGCACATCTTTGATCCCTGCATAAGACTTGAGCTTGCTACAAATTTTGTTACTATCCTAACTCAAAACTGTTTCTTCACGATCTTTGATCGTTTTGCCTCAAAAAACGAACAAAAAAAAACTGGGCCAATCATCTAAATTGAATATACCCAAATATTTGATGGACATAAATGCACCATTTCCACAATTAAGTAGATTTATTCCTAAGTTCAATATCAGATTTTCCTTACTTAGAATAACACCATTGTATAGACTGTTAAAGCTATAAGATTTTTTTTACTTGAAAATATTTAAATAGTCATATGCACCAACAGCTGCAACAGCTATAGCCAGCAACAAAATTTAAACATTTTGCTATGAGCCAAACTTATTGCACAGGATTAGATGGATAATCCAACACCCAAAGATCAATTGCCGTCAAACAAACGAAAATCACAAGAAAATATGTAATTCTTTTACACACTCTTGTCCCCTTTTCTTTTCTTTACATTTTCACCAACACTCTCTTGCGTCTTTTCTCTTTATTATTATATCAGAAACTAAACTATCTTATTCATTTCTTAGCAGCATTCAAACAGTTCTCGATGCCCAAGAAGCCCCTCCAGATAGCGGAAGTTGTTCTACTGACAAACCTCAACCAAAGAAGTAACTATTGTTACAAATTCCTAAAGTATTTCTTTCACTTCTACTTATACTATAAAAACTGAAACATTACATTTCATTGCAGATTAAAATTGCAACCATTGCATATATCAAGAATCGTTGAAATATGTACAACGTAATTTGTTGTCGCATTTGAAGGCGATGTTCTTGTAACTTACGACCCAGATTGTAACAAGAACCCTGTAGGCCAAATAAAAGCACCGATTGTGCATGGGACATGGTTGACAGTCATGGTCAAATGACTATAATAGTAAATATCAACAAGAAGTTGATTGATTCATTCCTTTCACAACTATTGCCTGCTGCTAGTGTTTGTCTAACAAAATTCATAATAAAAAAGAAAAGCCAATACGAAAGAGGTGATGCTGATTCTTGTCTCCAGTTAACTGCAAAAACAACAATTGAATGCATTGGAAAATTCTGCAAACAACGCAAGCTAACACCAGACAGAACTATAGCACAGCTCATAGATTCACCTAACACTTACTCAATTGGTTCATTGGCTGTTCTTGTCGCTGGTTATACTGAGGAACCAACAGAATATCAATTACTGGTTAAAGATGGTGAATCCGCCTCTGACACAGCCACTATAAGATATTTTGCACCCTCTCCAAAAACTAAATTATTCATTTTCCATTTTGTATAATCATCTTGCTATGCCATTTAACACATTTCTTTTCCTTGTAGCTCATAGTGCCAAAAAAACACTCGGATGTCTATGCCACTCTTCAACAACTTCTTCCTACAACAACATCGCCCCTCTTATTATTCAAGAACATTTTACGCAATGGTGCCCGCGGAACACACCTGTTAAAGTCAATGCTGTCAACTTTTGTTGATGAACTCAATGATGACTGCAACAAAGCTTCTCTTCAAAATATGGCTTCATCCAACATTCAGGTGCTTATTTTAAACAATTTATATTACACCACCACTTTCCGTACTCCCTAAATTACACATATTCCTCCACCCCACACTACCATTGCTCTTTTACCCCACACTAACATTATTCTTTTGTTCACTAGAACCCTCAAGACCAAAAATGCTCACCTTCCTCCCTACCAGCCCCTCTGTTCCATCTACCACCACATTGTCCGTTTACTTCCCACTGCCACTGACAACTCACCCCAATGTCTCACTTTCACCACTTCAACCCCATTCACCTACGAACCTTACTTGCAATGCACAATAGAAACTGCAACTAGTACCATTGATTGTAACTTACACACCACACTCTTGCAAGAAAATTTTCCTCAGCTTGCCAAAATCCCATTTGCTCATTACAAGAAAGACATGTCAATAGTTGTTTTCCTTATGCGCAAATTCCAAATGGATGCAACATTCACAATTGCAATGAACAATTCTATTATTCACATTGCTAAGGACGACAATGAAGTAACACTCTCAAACCCACCTTTTTTAATATCATTATTTATAAAATAACATGGCTTAAGAATAATATTTTGCATCTAAATAAATTGTTGTGCAAAAACTGCAGAGCCTATGAGACTAGATTGCCATATGAAAGAACATTTTGCCCAACCAAATGTTTTTTTGTCAAGGTACTGCCAAAACCTTTAAGATTTAATATCAGCTATAATTTGTTATACTCTAGCCATAAATAAGTTTTATTTATGATTCTTTGTATGCATGCTGAATCGTTTTTCCATCTTGGATTTATAGCACCTAATGTTTATTTCTCCACTGTAATATCATAAACACTGCTCCAACAGAAAAGTTTTGTGGAAGGGGATCTTCTGGTATTGTCTATGAATGACTGAAACTCACTGGTTTTTAAAACAATTCTATCCATCTTTTTCAGAGAAAATCATCCAGCAAACTAATTGCCTTAGTAACAATAGTCATATTCATTGTATGCTAGGATAATGTAACATAACCAATTCATAGATCAGATTTAGGTACAAGCTTTCTGATTAAGCTAACTACCAACTTTAATGCATTTTGCAAGTCACAGAAGCTCAGGATAACCAGAAAACTCTACAAAGAAATTTAATCAGAATACCACTATACTAGTTTTGTACGCTGATGAAAACAATCACAAAACCTATAGAGACGCTAAGGACAACCAGAAAAGTCTACAAAGAAATTGACTCAGAATACCACTATACTAGTTTTGTACGCAGTCAATTGACAAACAATGTTCAGGACAAAAACTTTCAATTTAAATACCATGTAATCAATTAAAAAATGCTCTAGAAACACATGTCAATATATATACATATTTTCTCCTTTTGCTCCTCTATAGTGTTTTGTCTATAGATGATATTACTTTGTTGTGAAATCAAAGCTATGAGAAGTTGTTTTATGCTTTTTTTTTTTTTTTGGCTAGCCACACATATTGATGTGCATTTTCCAAGCATTAGATTCCAGATTTCTCAAATTGTGCAGAAGTTCAGTAAATTACAAACCAACCAGCATCAAAATCACAAATCTATAACATAAAACACAAGCCACAAGCAATGACTCTCGACAGGAACTTCGCTGCTTGTAGCTCTTGTTAGACTTACCGAAGCTAATCTTGGTAGTACAAGTAATAATCTTAAAAATGTTTATAATAAACCTTCTCCATTAGAAATAGAAATAATTTGTTACTTGAGATCCACAACATCTTTTCAGCCAAGATGATTGATTCTTCAGACACAAAATATCTAATATCTAATCAAGTGCTGACATTGGAAAAGGAAATTTTGATACGGAGAAACAAGCCAACACTCATTCTCTCGGTTCAATAAATCTAGAAAATTATTTTATATTTATTCTTTTCTTGAAATTATATTAGTTCCTTTTTTCTTTTTTGAGAAGATTTTTTATTTTGAAAATTAATAGAATTTCAAGGAGGATATAAGAGGAAGAGATTGAAAGATTTGGAGAAGAGATTACTTTTAAATATCTTTTCAATAGCTTTTCAATATTTGTTAATCTATTATGAAATGTGTATTATTAATATCTATTTTCATAATGTTGATTATAATTTATGTCATTTTCTATGGGTTGATTTTAAGTTGAATGTATTTTATTGCTATCTAATGCTTTTCTATAGTTGTGTATTATTTAAATGAGGCTCTTATAATAGGGTTGGTAGAGGTATATTCACTCTTATAAAATGTTTGCAATTTATATTAATTTTGAATAATGAATGCTTATAACTTTGTCCAATTTGTGTATTTGTAGTCTTAGTGATATGAGCATTTAAGTTTTCAGTAAATTACAAACCAACCAGCACCAAAATCACAAATCTAAAACAAAAAACACAAGTCACAAGCAATGACTCTCGGCAGAAACTTCGCTGCTTGCAGCTCTTGTTAGACTTACCGAAGCTAATCTTGGTAGTACAAGTAATATTCTTAAAAATGTTTATAATAAACCTTCTCCATTAGAAACAGAAATAATTTGTTACTTGAGATCAACAACAACTTTTCAGCCAGGATGATTGATTCTTCAGACACAAAATATCTAATATCTAATCAAGTGTTGACATTGGAAAAGGAAATTTTGATATGGAGAAACAAGTCAACACTCATTCTCTCGGTTCAATGAATCTAGAAAATTATTTTATATTTTACTTTTCTTGAAATTATATTAGTTCCTTTTTTCTTTTTTCAGAGATTTTTATTTTGAAAATTAATAGATTTTCAAGGAGAATATAAGAGGAAGAGATTGAAAGATTTGGAGAAGAGATTACTTTTAAAGAGTTTTTCAATAGCTTTTCAATATTTGTTAATCTATTATGAAATGTGTATTATTAATATCTAGGCTCTTATAATAGGGTTGGTAGAGGTATACACTCTTATAAAATGTTTGCAATCTATATTAATTTTGAATAATGAATGCTTATAACTTTGTCCAATTTGTGTATTTGTAGTCTTAGTGATATGAGCATTTAAGTGGAGGTTAGAGTGTCTTTAATTCTTAATTCAGTGTCTTTGCAATCAATATATTAAATTACATGATCTAAAAAGAAAAAAGGAACTGTAAAATTATAGTCATGGTGTTATGGAAGATATGAATAAAGATAGAGAATTTTTATGTGTTTTAGGTGCATTTGGTTAGTTTGAAAAGAAGACATTTGATGTTATTTTATATTTTCTTTAATTGATTCCCCTTTGCTATGAATTTTGAGGAGATTCATACGTTTTGATATTTGCATATTAGTGTGTTTTGTATATCCTTTATTCTATGTGAAATCTAGTTTTTTTTAATGTATCTTAGATTGATGGTTGGCTTCTCTCACAGGCAATGAGGGATATAAAACAACATGAAATCTCTTCATTACTCATACTTGCTATAGCAACATGGCTAAATTTCTATGATATTTTTTCTTTTTAACCTTATGATTTAACACATAAAATGCAAGACCTCAAATACATATATCACCAACATCATGAATCCACAAATCATATAAAATATAGATACTTGTGCCTCAAAATTATATCACCAACATCATGAATATACATTATATAAGAGAATATATTAAAGATCATATCTTGAACCCTCCAACAAATTTTGAAAAGCTCTCAGTGTTAAAACCTATTTAAAAATCAGCTCTTCTTTGAAGCTCTCAATAGTTTCTCCTATATTCTCCTTACTAAATTCTTGATTCAAACTAGTAATTTTTCTAGAAAAGTAGAAAAGAAAACGAAAAATATAACTCCATGAAAAATATAAATAGACAATAATTACGTAGATTCATTAAACCCAGAGAATGAGTTTTTGACTTTGTTCCTCCAAATCAAAATTTACTTTTTCAATCTCATCATTTATCTTCTAAGCTACTTTTTGAGGGTCTAGACACTTCCCAAATACTTTTAAGTACTTTAAAAACATTATAACAAGATATTAACTCATACATTATCTCGCATTAAAATTCTATTTGTCAAAATAATTTTTTTTTCAAAATACAAATATGACTCTAAATTCCCCCTTAATTCCAAATCTAAAATTTGTCATTTTAAAAACCCTAATTAACACCCACTTAATAATATAAAAAATAAAAAGGATACAAAATTAAAAAAAATACATATTTACATAACAAAACCTTAATCCCTTCATAGGATAGGCTTAGGTATACTAGGGGGAAAATGGTCGCCTGTGGAATTCTGAATCACTCACACCAAAATCAAATCCTCTGTGGCAACCAATCTTGACATGCTTCCTGAGTTAGATCAGCATACTTTCGCATGTAAACAGGAGCTTGAGGTCCAATACCGCGATGTAATCATGGAAGGCCATGCCAATCCTCACTCAGATAAACAACATAATAATTCGACTGACTGGAGAGCTCTGGATAAATTGATAATAGGTTTTCTAATATGACTCTGCTTCTGAGACAATCTAATGATAAGCAGCAGCAAACAGGTTACCCTTCAATCTCCAACTGTGATGTCCTTTTCTGGGTCTTTGCATGGCAAGAAAGTAGACGATGGTACACCTGATGAGATTGTTCCGAATATGAAACTTATTGTTTTGTTCCTGTAAAAATTCTCAGCATTATATCGAAGATCGTATTAATTCGGTCTTTCGATCCAAAAGAGAAGTGAAGGAGTAATTACAAACAGCATTATTTCATCCTCTCGCCTTTTCTCTCGTGATCTTGTTCATAAGGACCCCTTTACTTCTAGCATGGATCGAAAAACCCTACTGAGAATTTTCACAGAAACAAAACAATTAGATTTAACATTCCTAACGGATCTCATCAGATGTTTTACCCTCGGAATACTGAGAATCATCCAATTTTTGACTGAGGAAATTGAAAAAGAAAGGAGGAGAAACACCTTATCATAATTAATTCAACATTTTCTAATTCACTCTAATGTAATCCAAACACTCGGTGGCATGCAAAGGAAAATGTTAATGCATGATTATACAGGAAAGTACATTAATTAATGCATGACAAAGCCCGCTTACTAGTTCACGAATTCACGAAATAGTTTTTTATCTAATTCACGAATTCAATATTATCTAAATTTTTTTTTCAATAGATCTCTCTCAACTATTAAGATTTAAGAGATCAAATAGACAAAAGTTAAACACATATATTATGCATTTGTCTATAAAATTTTATGTTTTCATACAAACCCTAATTCTGCATTTAAAAACAAATACTTTTTACTATAGCACATGGACTATTCAAATTTATATATGTGCCAACAATTTGATTAGTAATTTACATATATTATCTATAATATAATAGAGAATTATATCAATAAGATAATCACAAGACTTGTAGTTCTGTTTTTTTCTAATAATTGCAATTTTCCATCAAACAAAGAATTTTCTCAGTTTTTCATAATGTAATGAATACACACTATATCCACAACCAAAAACAATCTCGCCTACACCTACCCTCCTCCCATTTCTTGAAAACAATACATTGCATGGCATGTCACAACAAATTTTTAATAAACCTTCTTTATCAAGATGTCAAGAAAATAATTCAAACTTTCTCAATTCTTAAACATCTATTACAGAGTCCTTGCAAAACTCACAATTCTTTTTTCCTATGCATGAGAATGATTTAGCATGTGGGTTTAATAATAAAATGATTTTTGAACAATAATATTATTAAATGTACTAGGAAAAAAAAGTACTATAGTAGAAATAAATCTAGAGGAAACATTTAAAAAGATGAAAGAAAAATATCATTGTAATGTGATAAATTGGAGAAATGAATTCTGAATTGAAAGACTTACTCACTCACCTCTATACTTTCCTCAGTCCATTGAAATATTTTCATTGTTTCATTTTTCAAAATATTTCATGCACATTCCAGAAAAATAAAAAAATTGAACACACACTCTTGTCCTAGCACACAAGCTCTCACACCTCCTAGATGATTTAATCAAGTAATGGCCATGAGATAGAGGAGGATACATTAGAAAACAATCATGAATGGAACAAAATAAATAGTTGCCTAGATAAATAGAAATTACTCAAATAAATAGTGGGTAGGTAGATAATTTAAATGGTTTGAAATAAGCAGTCCAATAGTTAAGAAGGGTAGGTAAAAGATATATTATTTTATTTTTAAGGTCAACGAATAGTTTCAAGTTTCAAAGAGTTGCCTGTCTCATGATCCTATAGTTACATAAAGTAGCCAATATTTCCAAGAAGTTATTTCTATAATTTTACAATAAGCTTATGTCTCATGACAAATGGGTGGTCAATAGTTAAGAAGGGTAGGTAAGAGAAATGTTGTTTTATTTTTATGTCCAGCCAATAGTTTCAATTTTTAAAAAGTTGCCTAATAGTTACATAAGGTAGTTAATATTTCCAAGAAGTTGTTGCTACAATTTTCAACAAACTTGTGTCTCATGAAAAATAAGTGATGAAATAGTTAATATTTCATGATCCAATGGTTGCATATGATAGTTATGGTTTGCAAGGAGTTGTTGCTATGACTTTCCACTAAACTTATGTTTTGTGTAAGTAGGTTTTGTTGGATTGTTAAGGATTTTTTTTTTTTGATTTACATTTTTAGAGGAGAAAGAGTTTCCTATCTCACAATCCAACTCTTATAAAGGATAGTTTTAAGATTTCTGTGTAACTATTTCTATAATTTTCTACTAAAAATATGTTTTGTGACAAAGAAGTGTTCCAATAGTTAAGAAGCATAGTTGATAAAAATATTATTCAATTCTAAGGAAAATCAATAGTTTCATTTTTCCAATGGTTTCCTATCTCATTATCCAATGTTCCCTATCTATTCAAGATTGACCTATCTAGTGATCCACTTGTTAAATAGGGTACTTTAAATTTTCAAGGAGTTTTTCTATAAATTCTCACTAATCTTATTCTTCATGGAAAATAACTCATCAAATGGTTATGTTGAGTAAATCAAGATAGGGCCTAGACACTTATTGATGTTCTGATCAAATGGTTATGACCAATAGGTAACGAAAAAATATTTTATATATATTTAGAGGAGAATGAGGAAATTTATATGATTATTTTTATAATTTCACACTAATATTATAGAAATAATTGATCCAATGGTTATAGAGGGTAGATTGAACAATATCATTTATTATTATTGTTTTTTCATGAAAAACCCATAATTTATATTTCCTAACAATTGATTTTATAATTTATTTATCAACTTATGTTATTTCAAACAAATAATCTAATGATTATGCATAATATCTTAATAAATAATTATTTTGTTTTTTATTTTATTTCAAAGAAGAATGACAAATAATTGATCAAAATAAACAAAATTAAAACAATCTTTACAAGACTTATTTTATAATAAAATAAAATAAACAATTTAATACTTTAATATGTGAAACAAGTGATAGAAATAGTTAAAAAGAGAAAACATCTATTTAAATTTAATTAAGTAATAACTAATTAATAATATTAAAAAAAATTAAATATTTTGTTAGACCAAATTATATATAGAGAGGGAGATAGAGAAATATTATTTCAGAGGGTCTATATTGTTACATAAATTATAGATATATTTAATATTATTGTATTTGTTATTAAAAAAAATTGGATAAAAAAGGAGTACAAATATCTTCAATGTATTTATAAAAGATGTAAAAAATATTAGTTTAATTTATTAGATTTATTACAAAGGTTAGAATAACATCATGAAGATAACATCTCTAGCATATCTTAATTAGATATGTTCAATATATTCATACCATTTTATTGATTTATAAATGGATAAAATTAAATTATTGGCATGTATATGATTGCAAAATTTATATGGACTTTTTTTATCTACTCACTCTATTATACAGTTTTAATATATGACATGTACATGATTGTAACATAATTCTCATACCTCCCCATGCTTCTATTTAAAGTATCTTACCCATGGGCAGTAATGAATGTATCTATCTTTTCTAGCCCTTTTGTTGGCTTCCCCCTTATTTCTTACCTTTTGCCTTAACATACCTAGTTTTCTCTGGTTCTTCCTCTAGAGGTGGCCCTATCTTCTTTAGAGGTGAATATGGATGGTGTTGGAGATGACCTATCTTCTATTGAGGTGGGGGTGGATGTTGTTGTTTAAGCTCAAAAATGTTGTTGCGGAGCTGATGTTGTGCTGGCTTTTAGCTGGTTGGGTAGTAAGACTGATCTTTCTACTTATTTCTTTCCTTTGTCTCCTATTGAGGTGGAGAGATTGGAGGGTATGATATTCCTAGTTCTGGTAATCTTCAAGCTTAATTATATGGGAGCCTTGTTAAAACCCATTATTAAGGTTAAGGGGGCCTAAAAGACCCCTAGGTCATGGTTATCTAAGTTTTTAGGATAATGGCTTCAGAATTCTTGTTTGTTTAGCTATTTCTTCAATGATTTCTAATTTGATACTAGGAAGATGGTGGGTTACTAGTTGTCTATGTTGTATCCTATAGTAGCTTTCTCCATTGGGGTTTGGGTCCATGAAAAATATGAGGGTTTTAGATCCCTTCAAAACTTGTTAAAAGGGGTTTCGGGTCTTCTAAAAAACTATTTGTTCCTTAATAAAAAACATAATTCTCATACAATTTGGAAACTAATTTAATTGAGAAAATCTGTAATTAAATGGTAGGGGAATATCCTTTTGATTTACTATCAGGTAGAAAAATGGCTCTATCTACTATCGGGTAGGAAAATGTCTCTATCTATCCTTGAGTTGACAACTAATTTCTTCCCTTTAGAGGTACTTCTCCTCATGTGATCATCATTAATAGATTCATAAAATATTTCCATGATTTGCAAGTATGAAGCTTACAAGATAGCAATAGCTTAGCTCGAATGCCACTATAATACACCCAACTAGAAATTTATAACAATTTCAAGTCTAAAAATGGATTCACAAAGTAATATGCTAAAGTTTGCCAAACTCGCCAAAACTAATCAATTGAGAGGACAAAAAATTAATGAGCTATCCAATGAGCATTAATAAAATATTTTATTATATGAAAAGTAGACATACATGTATTAGAATTTATCTTTAAACAAAAAAAAGTCTATTACTTTGTATTTCTTAAATTTTGCACAAATCCACAAAAAATATGTTGCTTCAAACTTCAATAAGAGAATATCAAAACAAATGAAACTTTGTGAAACATCCAAAAGATTAATTTTCCAATATTAAATATAAAATAATAAGGTTTCAAATATTATATATAACAACAAAAAATGATTTTTCTTTCAACACCCAAATTCTACACCAATCTCAAAAAATACAACAAATTTGGTGCACCTGATTTACTCAAAACCCTACAAATTTATATTATTTTATATTAAAAATAAAAATAAAAGAATATAAATATGATTACAACAACAATATTAATAAAATACTACTGTAGTAGATCTACAAGGTTCAAATCAACCAGAAATCCACAATTCTACTTGGAAACCACTGAAAAATGCCACTAAATATAATTTCTAAATAATAATTCCCTTTGCAATCAAAGGGTTTCCATCCTATAGTCACTCAAATCTTATATATTTCTTGCCATAATCTTTGAGATCATCCTTGTGAGATTTTGCCAAGATCAAGGGTACAATGAAAAGTATTAAAATAGAGACAAAAGAATGACAAGAACAAATTGTATTCTCATCAATATGAAAATGATCAACTGGATTTGCCAATACAATGAATATAGGCCTTCTTATATAGGCAAGGCCATATGAATGTACGAGCACACAATCATGACATGTGGCTCAATGAGAAACAAGGGTAGGTAAGAAATACTAGGGGTAGGTAGGAGAAATAATATAATATTCCACAATAGGTGGATGACCCACCGAATGTGGAGTGTAACAACAAAACAAGACCACAAAAGGTGAAATTTCTCTTACAAGCTCTATCCCTATGTGCACACTTCCCTAAGTGTCTCAAATCCAAACTACGAAGAGATGCATTATCCTAAGTTAACTTAAGTAAAGTGTAATAATACCCATAATGAATATTTATTTACACCAACACCCCCCTTAAGTGAAACTTAGGGGAATGAAGACTCAAGTCAACAATGCAAGATGGGTCCCAACTACTAGGCCATGATAGGTACACCCATGTACAATATGCAAATGCAAGCAAAACTATGCAAAGCAATCTCTCACAAACAGAGAAAGGGAGAAAACCCATTGGGAAAAAACTCCCCCCAAAAAGAGAGATGAATGTACAAAAGACTCTCAAAGAAGATGGAGAAAACCTCAAAGAGGAAAAAGTCCCCCCCATAAGAGAGGAAGGAGAAGTCAGCTGACCCCCCCTAATGACACATCCTGCACCCCCAAGACAACTCGCAACTGCTGGAACTTACTCTCTGTGAAAGGTTTGGTGATTATGTCTGCAACGTGCTCCGCTGTAGGACAATACTGCAAATCAATGACCTGCTCCTGAATCAGCTCTCGGATCTAGTGCATATGAATTTCGATGTGTTTGGTCCACTGGTGCTGGACCGGGTTCTTCGAGATAGCAATAGCACTCTAATTGTCGCAATGTAGAACTGTCGGTCATGGAGTGGTGAACCCAAACTCTGTGAGAATTTGCTGAAGCCAAATGGTCTCAGTCACTGTGTTAACAATGCCTCGATACTCAGCCTCAGTCGAAGAAAGAGCAATAGCGCTGCTTCTTGCTCTGCCAACAAATGGGGCCTGAACCAAGGTGAAAATTGTAACCAAAAGTAGACTTACGATCATCAAGATCGCCAACCCAATCGGAGTCTGTGTAACCAACCAGGCGAAGTCTTGTGCCTATTGCATAGTGAATCCCATAGTGATGTGTACCCTGGATGTAATGAAGGATGCGTTTGGTGGCTTTCCAATGAAGCTCATGTGGTTCCTTCATGAAGCAGGAAACCATGCCAACTGCAAATGAAATATCAGGGCGTGTATGGGTCAAGTAGATGAGACTACCCACAAGTTGACAATACAAAGTGGCATCAACTGGTGGAGAAGAACACTGAGCCTCAAGCTTGACTCCTGAAAGAAAGGGAGTCGGTGCAGGTTTACAATCAGCTATATGAAAGCATGCAAGTAGATCAAGAGCATACTTGGGCCGCGATAGTGTAATCCCAGAAGGTGACTGTGAAATCTCTATCCCGAGAAAGTAGTGCAAAAGACCCAAGTCAGTCATAGCAAATCTGTCATGCAAAGCAGATTTGACCCTGCTAATGATAGATGCAGTAGTCCCTGTAATGATCAAGTCATCAACATAGAGCACAAGTATCAAGTGAGAGTCATCCTATTGCAAAATGTAGACATTCGGATCAGAATGACACCTGGTGAGCCCTGCAGAGAGAAGAAAGGAATCCATCTTGGCGTACCAAGCCCTGGGGGCCTGCTTAAGGCCATAGAGAGATTTCCTTAGTCTGCAAACCAAGGAAGTATCCTGGATGAAACCATGTGGCTGCTCCATATAAATCTCCTCATCAAGGTCACCATGAAGAAAAGCACTCTTCACATCCATCTAATGTACAACCCAACCATGAGCTGCAGCAATAGCAAGTGTCAAGCGAATGGAGTTCATCTTGACTACGGGCGCAAAGGTCTCAGTGTAGTCAAAACCTACAACCTGAGAGAAACCTTTCGCAACAAGCCAAGCCTTATACTTATCCATACTACCATCCGCAACATACTTGTTCTGATAGATCCACTTGCATCAAACCATCTTTCTCCCCTTAGGGAGATGGACTAAATCCCATGTGTTGTTCCTCATCAAGGAACTATACACTTCCTCCATAGCTTGGTCCCACTCAGGAACCCCTGATGCTTCCCAAAATGTCTGTGGATCAGAAGCAGTAGCAATGAATGCATGTGGAAGATCCTGATGTTGTGATCGAGTTCTCTGTGTATCTGAAGGATCCCCAACAAGAGAACCTACGAACTCAAGTGTCTGTCGAGCCCAACGAGGTCTAGCTGGAGGTGGAGAACGAGTCTCCTCAACTGCAAGTGGACCCTGTGGAGGTGTAACCTTGTGAGTCGAAGTTGAAGGAGTCTCATCATCTGAATCACTAGCATCACTATCCACAATGGAGGAAGGTGGAGGAGGTAGAGAGGATAAGCTAGGAGAGCTTTCCTCAAAGTGAATACTCCTCTCAATGAACACCTCATGTGTCTCAAGATCCATCAATCTATATGCCTTAACACCCTTAGGATATCTAACAAATATGCAAGGCTGACTCTGAGGTTCCAATGCCTTGCGTTTTTGTGGAGGTATGCGAGCCCATGCTGGACACCCAAAGACTCTGAAATGTCTCACAATTGGTTTCCTACCAGCCCAAGCCTCAAAAGGAGTAATACCTTGCAAATCTTTGTGAGGAACCCAATTCTGGATGTGTGTGGCACAACTGATAGCCTTGGCCCAAAAGGTGGGATCAAGAGAACGTGCATGAATCATATAGCTAGCCATTTCTTTGAGAGTTCTATTCTTGCGTTCTGCAACTCTGTTCTGCTATGGAGTGTATGCTACAGAATGCTGAAGATCAATCCCCTCAAATGTACAAAAATCCTCAAGTCTCTTGTTCACATATTCCCTTCCATTATCTGTACGAAGAATCTTGACCACTTTCCCGGATTGCTTCTCCACACGAGTCTTGAAGTCCTAAAATCTATCAAATACTTCACTCTTATGAATGAGAAAGTAGACCCAAGTGAAGCAAGAGTAGTCATCAATGAAGGTGAGGACATAGCAGGCCTTGCTAAATGAAGGTGCTGGAAATGGACCTGCTACATCATTGTGAACAAGTTGAAGAACTTCCAAAGCTCTCTAAGCTTTCCCCTTATCAAACTTCTCCTCGGGATGCTTGCCCATGGAACACCCTGAACATACATCCTTTGAAAAACTAATTCGAGGTAGACCTGTGACCATGTCTTTAGTGCTGAGCTGCTGAAGATAGTGGTAGTTGAGGTGACCAAACCACTCATGCCATAGCTTACTTTCAAAATTTGAATGAGTAAGCAAGGCCCTAGAAGGTGAACTTGGCACAAAGTGGGAGAATGAATAAAGCCTTGAGTTGTCATTGACTTGTCCCACTGCTACCAAGGCATCATCATCAAGTTCCTTTACCACAACTGAATCTGGTGTAAACTCAACATTTTTCCCATTCCCATAGTGAGTGATTTGGTAAATAGAGAGAAGGTTGGTAGACAAGTTAGGAACATAGAGAAAATTCTCAAATGTTCCATCATCCATGTCAACTGAACCTTTCCCTTCAACCTCTACTTGTGTATCATCACCTATGTAAATGTGAGGTACCTTAGATGGCTCCAATGAAGAAAACTGCTCCTTTGTAGAACCCATGTGATATGAGGCACCTGAGTCAAGTATCCACTGCCGTGAAGAACTTGTTGTAGCCACAAATGCTTGCCCTTTTCCCTTAGACTGTGAGGAAGAGGAAGGAGATGAATCCTTCTTTGTGTAGGTGGATGGCAAATTGATGTTGTTTTTCTTAAGAAGATTAGTTAACTCATCAACTTGCTTTGTGTGGCATCGATGCTCATCATGACCATACTTCTTGCAATATGCACAAGTTGGCTTATCTTTCTTAGGTGGTGTCCCCTTCTTGGAAGAGGATGAAAAATTGCCTTGTGATGGAGAGGATGATTATCATTTTTCCTGTTGTGGCTGTGACTTAGATTGCTTCTTCTTCTTGTTGGAATCTTTGCCTTGACTTCCTTGATTCTCTTGATTAGCCACCAAAGCCTTGGACTTTGAAGACTTGAGAAGCCAGATGTTCAACAACTTAGATTGTTCCAATATCAACATTTCTGTGAAAAGCATCAAATGAAGGCATAACATAGGAACTCCCCACTGTCAAACGATGAGTTTGGAAGCTAGACACAAATGCTCCATATTCTGGTGCAAGCTTGTCCAACAAGTTGAATATCAACTGAGCATCCTTTTTGTCAATTCCACAATCCTTAAGCTTTGCTCTTAGCTCATTTGCTTTGGTGACATAATCTTGGATTGTATCAAAACTCTTGGGATCCAAGTTGGTGAGCTCATTGTCAATCTTATAACCTCTGATTTCATCAACTTAACCATACAATTTCTGAAACATATCCCAAGCATCTTTGATTGTAGTACACTTTTCAATATGAAAGATGAGGTCATCTGATACATACTTGCGCAAAGTTCCAAGAGCCATGCAATTCTTAGTGAGCCATTCTAACTGAGCATTAGTATCAACCTTAGGATCAGGTGCTGCTGCTATTGTTCCATCTATGTAATGCGTGAGACCTTTTTCCATTAATTTGCTTCATACTTTAATTTTCCATGATGCATAATTATGTGGAGTTAAAGGTGGAAATTTATGAGGACTCATTGCAACAAAAATGAAAGAGTACAAGGAAAGAGAGAAACAATCACACAAGACACCCCCCCAAATTCACTCAATCAAAGAACGCCCCCAAAAGTGATGATTTGGCACTTTATACTTAGTGCATGTACAATGGGCCACTTGCAAAAAATGGGAAAGTGGACTTCTGATTTCAATTTTACAACTACCTCAATAAGGCCAAAAGAGACTCAAACTAATAAAGCAAGAGATCTAAACTAAGATCCAAGCAATTTACAAGTACTAAATAGGCCAAATAAGACCAATATTTGAAAGTACAATTTCTACTTAAAATCTCTAAAATCTGATCATAGATTATGAAAGTAGATGAAAAAACATGCACTTTCAAAAAAATGGCACCTGAAAAGGAGGTCGTATGAGCTCAAACGAGTCCTTTGAAGTTGCAGAATTGAGGATTAGATAGGTACAACTGAGAGAATCTGAAACTTCTAAAAAACCTATGCACCAAAACCATAAAATAACAACAGCACTGCGAAGAGCACGAAAAAATATCCCAAATCAAAAAAAATTGCACCCAAAAAGGAGCAAAATTGAGCAAGTTATGGGCCTCCAAAGTTGACCCAAAAATCCAAACTGTTCAACGGAGAGGGGTCTAAAATTTTCCAAAGAAAATACTGACTGGGTGTTGCTGATTGGGCACTGACTATGCGCTGCTGACTGGGCAGAAGGTATGCATCCCAAAAATAATTTTCAATTTTTTTTTTTTTTTCAAAAAATAATTTTCAAACTGGAAATTGATTTTCGCCAAAATAGGTCAAATTTATACTCGATTTTTATGGAAACGGCCTCTCGGATGCAATGGTGAGGTTGAAAATGCTCTAAGATGCCTCCAAAAAATGAAGTCCCTTAGATCCGAAAATAGAAGCCTTCCACGATGTCTCCAAAAATCAATCAATGAAGCCCCAATGGCTCTGATACAATGTGAGATTTTGCCAAGATCAAGGGCATAATGAAAAGTACTAAAATAGAGATAAAAGAATGACAAGAACAAACTATATTCTCATCAATATGAAAATGATCAACTGGATTCGCCAATACAACGAATATAGGCCTTCTTATATAGGCAAGGCCATATGGATGTACGAGCACACAATCATGACATGTGGCTCAATGAGAAACAAGGGTAGGTAAGAAATACTAGGGGTAGGTAGGAGAAATAATATAATATTCCACAAGAGGTGGATGACCCACCGAATGTGGAGTGTAACAACAAAACAAGACCACAAAAGGTGGAATTTCTCCTACAAGCTCTATCCCTATGTGCACACTTCCCTAAGTGTTTCAAATCCAAACTATGAAGAGATGCATTATCCTAAGTTAACTTAAGTAAAGTGTAATAATATCCATAATGAATATTTATTTACACCAACAATCCTAACCATTCAATATAATAGCCATTATAAAAGACCTGAGTATGGCTATAATAATATAGGACTGCTTGAATATCACACACCAAGATTTAAAAGTGTTTGCCTAAGGTCAGGATATCAGTGAAAAAATTCACAATGTCCATGTTCCACAACAATTGAGAAGATCACAAATTTCCATGGAATTCCAAATGCTGAGGAGAGTCCACTTATCTTCTTTTCCCACTTGTCCATGCTCTCCAACTATGAAAGGCTCAAAAAGATAAAATGCTATGTCACCTCCGATAATTCTTCCACATATAACTATCTACCCACACCACATTGTCATACCTTCAACTATGAGTAACTAAGAACAATGTGTTACTACTTAATGGATTTGAGTTTCCACATAATCAAACTCTATAACATTTCCATCACAAACACATACTAACCATCCCAATGCAAGTAAATATGGATTCATAAAGCCAAATTTGAAACTATGATAAGCAAAGACATGGACATTGCTCTTATCTCTCCATAGTTGTGTGTTGGGATCATAACATTGTACATATTGCCTATTAATATGACATTTCATCATATATAACTTGTTATCAACAAACGCAGTGTGACATGCATTGTCGCCCCAAATTATGGGAGAAAGATATTCCCACATGTCTTCCTCTATATTATAAACTGTTGTTGTAAACAAAATCTCACCATTCTTGTCACAACCTCTAGCAATGTAGATCAGTTCTTTACCTAAGTCCACTAAAGAACCACAAAGACATCTTCTATCAGGAAGGTCAACACATCGCTTCCATCTCCTTGAAACAAATGTGAACAATCCTTGTTAGTTATTTGGATTTGTTTTGGTTGAGGGGTGGAGATGGGGAGATTTCAGCTTAAAGAAAACTCTAATGGTCATCTCAAATAGGTTAAAATATAAATTGTGTAATTAATTTTGATGGAAGAGGGAGGTTTTGTATAAAATCGATAAAATCTTTTACCTATTCTTGAAACACTTATCTTTGACTAAGGCATTCCAATTGAGAAACAAAAACTATTAGGCAAAAAAATATATATTATTTAAAAATTTGAATATCATATGATTTCAAAAATTAGTTTTTAACCACCACTCAATTTTGTTTTGAAGTTTTAACTAGTTCTAATCTCAAAGAAGCAATTAGCTTATTGAATAAGAAAAGAAAGAGAATACCAGAACAAAAATCATAGACGAAGAGGCTTTTACAAGTTAGCTATTGTTTGTTGACAAAACCCATTAGGACTAGTTTGTGATTTACAGAATCACAACGAGCAAAATATATATATTGAAACCCAAAAGGAAGAGGGGGC
Organism: Cryptomeria japonica; assembly: GCF_030272615.1. Lineage (NCBI taxonomy): Eukaryota > Viridiplantae > Streptophyta > Pinopsida > Cupressales > Cupressaceae > Cryptomeria > Cryptomeria japonica. The sequence continues at coordinate 224,465,932 of NC_081407.1, read as the reverse complement.
AAGGTTTGAAAAGATCCTTTGAGAAGGTCGTAGATAATTATTGGGAAAGGAATTGCAACACTCACGTGTAGTACAATCAATTCCTAGCTTGCACCACATTTCTTTCTATTCTTATAGAACAGTGGGATTCTTACAATATGTCCCTAGGTTTTACAAACATAGATTAGCTTGTAGTGAGGATTCCATGGCACCCTCAACAAGCACTCTCTACTAGTTTTGTTTGGAAGACCAGTAATGATTTCCATTGAACTTTTTCTATTACTTTTAGTCAACCAAAATATTTAATTGAAATGTCTTAATGCTTTTAATAGTGAGGAGGTGATCTATTCTAATAGATTTGTATGGTTTTTTCTAGAACGGCATTACCTTTTCACGAAAATTCCTTTGAGAAAAAATAAAAAATAAATAAATAATAGACCTTTTTTATCAATTTAGAGAGGAATTTAGTAATTAATAGTTAGAAATAGGGGTTTATGAAAAATCATAATAACTATTTTTAACAAACCATTTTAAAAGTATTATTAAAACATAGTAAATCAAACAGATACATGATGTATTTTTTTATGAATGGAATTAGATAAGGATGGATCATTTAGTTCTATGCTAATAATTCTTCCTTCTTCTTATGAAGATATTCACAACTCAAAATACGCAAACTTGTTAAAACTAGTGAACTAGACCTATGAACAAATCTCAAAGCTTTTCCTTTTATTATTGGTCAAATTATATTGTTTGACCTCTCAATAGAGAAAGGAAATAACTCAAACCATGCACACTAAGCTTACACTTCTAGGCTTGAAAGTAGTAAACACTTAGAGTTGACTGACATTTTTTAGGCTTAATATTTTGCTTAATGTATGTGGTCACACTAAGAATACACTACTAGGATTTAAAGTGTGGAACACTCAAAGTTGAATAACATTCTCTAGACTTAATATGTTGCTTAATGTGTGTGGTTTAAGACTAGCAGATAGAGAAAGGGATTAACACTATGTTGGTTGTGCTCTTTTTAAAAAAAATTACATAATTTAAATTATTTTCGTACTCAAGTAACTTTAGAGGAAGAACAAAACTATTAAATTTATTGCATGGTTTCTATATATGTATTTAAGATTTGGGGTTGTTTACTCATCTTGCTATTGATGAAATTATTTTCACCCTAATAGGTTTCTAATTATGTTTGCATACATTGATCTAGATGTGTTAATTAGTTTGTCAATCTAATAAGCATAATTAGATTTACCCTCCCATTCTTAGGGTCAGTGCATTATTTCTAGGTCTATGGTACCCTATCAGCTTTAATGGTCTTTATATATTATTAATGTCCATATGACTAGATTTTTCCATAAAGACTCCATTAATTTGTGATCTATTATATTCACATACCGTACTTTCCTATCTCTTGCCTTGCCAATTTCATAATTGGTTTTTGATAGGATGTTTTGATTTTCATAAAGTGAGAGAGGGCTTAAATCCAAATAGAAAGAATAATTGAAACAAAAATCCACTAAATGATAACTTTTATGAAAAAAAACTTGAGACTCACAAGAGTTGAGATACAGGACATAAGATGGAACCAAATAGGAAGAAATCTCAAATTAAAACTAGCATCCCAACTTTTTAAGGAATGAAAATTGTTACCCAAGTACTAGGGATCTCCTTGAAGACTTATGGATCAACCCTTATAGGATCAAAAAGAGAAAAGAAGGCAGACACTCATGGGAACCAAAATAAAAAGTTCAAGGAAAAATAAAAAATAGAAACCCCAACTATGACTAATGTCAATGTTACATTTGTATCAATAAAATCTCAAAATGAGAGCAAAAATTTAATAATGAGGTATGTAGAATGAACAAATTATAACACATATGATGATTTATAGACATATATTGAAAAAAAATGAAAATAATAAATAAATGGATGGATTCTTATACTCTTATATACAATATATTTTTGTTATTTTCTCATTATGTCAGGAAAGTTAAGGAAAGGAGAAAATAACTATAGGGGCACATATTATTAGTTGTGTTGTTCTCCTTTTCTCATGAAAGTTAAGTAAAGGAAAAAAACAATTGGAAGAGCACATATTATTAGTTGCGTTCTCCTTTTTTGTAGGTTGATTGCATGTAAGTGTAGTGTAGCCACAAATACATGTTTCTGAATATGGTTATAGTTTTAGTTCTTTGTACCTATTACTTTTTTTTTAAGCAGGGCCTTGCTAAATTTTTTGAGAAAGAATGAATAAGAAGTTGTAAGTGCCTTAAGGATCTATCCTTACCTTGTTAAAAGAAATAAGAGGGTGTATGCATCAGTTGTTTCATAATAGTCTAGGAATACTATACCAACAATCTTATGTGGCATCAATTAAACCAGATGAAACCTACTTTTATAAGTGTACATGCAACTGCATGTATAGGGAAACCTCTTGATCATTATATATGAAACAAAGTCTTAGGAACCCTGAATAATCTCGTTCAAGAAAATACATAGATATATAGAGGAATGAAACAGTTGGAGCTAGGATTTTTAGCATTGCACTATCCTCATCCAATATATATACACTTGGTTTTAATGGAAATATATAACGGTAAACAAAAAGGGAAAACCAAATGAGAATGTAAGGAATTATTGTTAAACAACTTGCCAACCCTATATCAATAAAATAAGAAACATTTTACGCCTGGATAATCAAGAAACCAAGGAAATGTTGCCCTTGTCAGTTGAAAACACCTTCTTGCAGTTGATTTCCTTTCCTTCCTAGTGAGATTTATTAGGATGTCAATTACCAATCTACGAATCCCTGCAAACTATAGATAGACACATATTGGTAGAAGAAATAGGGTCTTCCAAAATAATAATAAAAAAAGTTAATGAAACAAAAAACTGTAGCAAAATCATCTTGCAACATTGGGTGATTGGGCTATGACATGTCCATATGTGTCACATGGCCTAGAAATACAAATTGATTGTGTTGAGACATTTAGGACTATTTCCACATATTGGACTTCAAATTTTATGCACAATAGTTAGGCATTTCAAATCTAAGAATAGTGCTTGCCTTGGTAGCCACACAAACATGAGAGTAGACGTTCCATTTGGGGATTAAAAACATTTAGGTATTTGATAGGTGCAGGGAGTATGGCATTTCCCTCAATCCAAAAAATTGTATTTTTGTGGTGCAAGAGGGTAAGTTATTGGGGCACATAGTGTTCAAACAGGGTATTTCAATTGACCCTGAACGAGTAAAAGCTATTTTAGATTTTCCTCTACCCAATCACAAAAATGGACTGCAAAGTTTTATTGGAAGAATTAATTTCGTTAGAAGGTTTATACCAAATATTCTTAATTTATTAAAACCTCTAATTACAATGTTAAGAAAAAATGCAACTTTTAGCTGGACTAGAGAGACAAAAGATGGTTTTTTGGCCATCAAAGAAGCATTGTCTATGGCACCCACCTTGATAAATCCAAACTTTTCCAGGGACTTCATCCTTTATGCTTATGGAGGTATGGACACTATTTATGCTATGTTGGTGCAATATAATGCCAAAGCCTTTGAGCAGCCTATTGCCTTCTTTAGCCAAGGTTTAGAGGAGTATGAACATACATATAGCTTTGTTGAAAAGCATGATCTTTCAATCATTATAAGTTTAAATAAATTAAGATACATGATCTCTAACAATAAGATCCACTTAATGGTCGCTCACTTGGGTGTAAAATAGTTCTTGTTAACCAAAGATTTGAGTGAGAAAAGAGCAGGGTGGGTGACTAAAGGCATGGAGTATGATGTGGATATCAAGATAACAAAATGGGTTAGGGGAAATGGATTGTGTGAGCAACCTGCTGCAGCATCTTAGAATGACTCAGAACATGAAGAAAAGAAGGTTTTTCTCCTAAATGATGAACCTCAAAATGTTGAGTCAAGTTGGATCAAAGACATGACTTATTTTATACAAACTAGTGAGTGCCCACCAAGCCTAGACAGAGCAAAGAGAAGGTGCTTTAGGTTGCAGTCCATTCCCTATATCCTTATTGATAATGTTTTATTTTTAAAGGATTTAAATGGTGTCCTCTTGATATGTATTGGTAATGAACAAATTGATAAACTGCTGCATGTGTTTCATGATGTAATTTCAAGGGATCATTTTGCCCCTAAAACAACTTCTTAGAAAGTAATGAGGGTCAGTTATTAATGGCCAAGATTATTCAAGGATGTGCATGCTTGCGAAAGAAAGTACACAAAGTGTGCCATGTTCGCAAGTAAAGAAAGGTTGTCATCTTTTCCACAACAACCTATCCAAGTAGATCAACCTTTTATAAAATAGGGAATTGATTTTACTGGCCCCATAAATCCACCATCAAGTGTTGGGCATATGTGGGTTATTACTGCTACTAACTATTTTACTATATAGACTGAAGCAGTGGCTCTAATAAAGTCCAATGAGTCGGTTGTTTGAACTTTTATGATGATTTGATAACTAGGTTTGGGGTTCCTGAGTCTATGGGTATGTATAGGATCATGGTGTGCCAAAACAGGCCCTTAAGTGGCAATGAAATTTCAGAAAATCAGAGTTATTCAACTTGACATGAAAATTTGAATAAGTTGTGAACATTATTTTTAAAATATGTAAGAAGAGAACCTCTAGAAAATTGAATGTAGTTTCTAAGATACTAGTTGTTTTTCAGAAAAGAAAAAAACCTATTTGATGAAAATTTCAAATTTGAATGCAGTGGTACTAAAATTTCAGGAAAAAGATAAGAAGTAGATGTGTGTCTGACCACCCTAATCACAATCAAATCATAATTATTTTTTTATAATATTTATAATATAAGTATTAGACTCATGTCTGGATGTGACACACATTTTTTTATAATTTTTTATAAAGTAAATAATTATTTATGTTTTTTTTACTACAAATTTTCAGAAATTCAGAAACTCCTACGTCTGACCACCTTAACTTGGTCAAAACCTTATGAATTTTTTATTTTTTATTTATTTTTCCCTATAGTAGACGAAGCATAGGATGTGATGCATGTTTCGGATTCAAAAAATGTTATACCATTTGAAAGTTATGGGTGTTTTTCAATCAGTCTATCAATCATGACTATTGTCAGAATTCAATTAAAAAATAAAAATTTATTATTTATTAAAGTCGAAATAAGACAAGCCTTATATTGTTGGAAAGATGAGAACATCTTTAAAAAACCCTTTTCATTTTATCAATTTTGGCTGCAAAAAAAGTCATCAACCACCAGTGTAAAGTCTGGAAAATCAAGGAATACTGAAAAACATGTTTTTTCAATTGACTTTCCAGGCTTGTCACTTCCAAGCCAAATCCCAAAGCATTCCCGAGCCAAAATTTGAAATTTGAAAATTTTACAATAGAAATTGGATATCCGATTTTAATAAGTAAATTCACTAACTAAATTTGCACATAATTAATCTAATGTCTACTAATATATTAATATATAATATTTTAATATATTAAGTTATAAATAAATTAGTATATGATATTAGGGAGAGGGAAAGGGAGAGGGGGGAGTGGGGGGAGAGAGAGAGAGAGGGGGACAGAGAGAGAACTTGAAACTTAACTTGACTTAAACCTTTACGATCCCATGACAACAAGACACTTAATCGCCATCGCATGCTCACAACACTTTTTGACTTAAGACTTACAAACCCGCGAGCATGCGATGACCACAAAATCAGACCAAAACCTACATGTCACTAGATCGCAACATAAAATGGTAAACAACTTCAAAACATGCAAGCAAGTGATGAAACCAACTAACCTGCGATACCAACCACATCGCATGATCACAAATTAAAATGACTTAACCACGAACACCTCACGACCTTGCGATAACATAAAATCACACCCAATCGCAACCTCGCAACATAAAATGGTCAAGTGGAAAACATCTTGCGAGGTAGCGACTACTAAAATCTCCCAATACTCGCAAGCTCACGACTTAAACTGACTTGATGATAAAGGACCTACGAGCTAGCGATAACCATAAAATCTTAAAACTATTTATCTCTTGACTGCAGCGACCCAGTGAGTACCAACAAAAATTGATGTTTTATGTTAATTACCATCATAAACAGGTGCGAGTAGTGGCACACAAACCATTAATGACTTACTCGCTAACTCTCACGGTTATAATGCATGGCATCAAACCAATTTGAGACCTCACAACCATAGCAATTTCATTAACAATCTCTAGCTTGCTAACATAAAATGCTAACACCGAAAAAACTAGAGACCTCGCGATTTAAACCCAAACCAACACTCGCTAACTCGCCACTTAAATTGTTAAACATGAAATTTATCTGCGACTTAGAGATGAAACATTAAACATGTCTCATTGTCTGACCAACCATTTGACCACACTTGATATTGACATGGACAAATAAAAAGAAGACAACTCAGAGTTTCAACGCATGACAACTTCGGTTTACTAGCCAACTAAGACAAAAAACAAACACAAAACCCTAATCGCCATGAATATAATGTTAAGCATTTAATGTAGAATAGTAGAAAGTTTCTAATAGTTATGAAATATGAATAGTTTTATGGATCTTGTGACACAAATTGTTGCATTTCATGTTCACCATAATGTGGAACCAATTTACTAATAATTCAGAAAATAAATTCTAATTGTTTACTAATAATTCAAATTCACAATTAATAATATGAAATACGTGTCCATTTTGATTGACAAATTCAAGGAATACAATATCAAAAAATTATCAATGACAACTATAGTATTGCAAATTGAAATTGTAATATGACTCAAGAACTGTAATATAATTATAAATACCTATAAACTGACTGCTAATTCACTCCAGTGACTCAGTCCGAGGCTTCTATATCCCAAATGGACTTAAGATCCGGAAACTAACTAGTACTAACAAGTTCATCTTCATTCTGAGTTGCATATTCAAACATTTCTTCATCTTCATGCTGACTCTGAGTCTGCAATCCATCATTTATCTTAGCACTAGCACTAGCACTAGCACTAGCACTAGCACCACCAACTTTTAAAGTGTTGCACAGCCCTCGTTTTCCACGCATGGAATTCTAGATTGCCAGTGCCCTATCATATGAAAAATCTCTAACATTATACTGAGTTACAAACAACCTCAAGCAAGTTTCAAATTTTTTATCTAATTTGTTTTTGATCTTTTATTTCAAATGCCCTAATTCTTGTGTTGTAGGATTGTAACTCTAGCCCTCCGCCCTACAATGAACTTCGACATTCCAAATCAAATTGCAGAATGCGAATCGAGATCTCCCAAATTTACTAATTTGACATGAACAAATTGTAAGAAAGAGTGTATTTATATCAATCCATGATTGCATTTTTGGTGAATTATGTGGATGTTTCAAAATGCATCTTGATTTAAGCGGGGTGAAATGGGTCCTCGAATGCTTATAATGTTTTAATTGATATTGGCAAATTTGGCCGATACATGCAATGAACATTTAATTTATCGTTGGCGAATTAGGTCCTGGATACCTGGTTGTTTTACTATTTCTGGCAAATAAAAAAGGTGATCTAATAACCATGTCTGAGTGATTTCAAGCGAATATTATGGGCATGGAGGTCGAACGGTGTGTGGTCAATGGTGAAGCCAGAATATAGTGTACCATTAACCCCAAAATTATGGGCGATTTGATCACTATGTTGCCCCAGACTATTCGCCATTTCCTAAAAAAAAACATAGAATTTGCCAATTGGTGAAGATTTGCCACTAAAAAACTCTCTGGAATTTTCTCTAAAATCACAATATCTTGCTTCCCTGAAAATTTGGCAAAAAGTTGGCTGGACTGTCTGTTCAAACTAGGTAGCTACCTAACTGGTCCCAAGTTTTTCTTCCCAAATTTTGGGAGCATATTTTGGTGGTATTTTAATATCAAAATAGAAGACATTGGTGGGAATTGTTATTTTTAGGTTGGCCTATGACTCAAAACAAAGTTACAGTCTCCTACATAAAGCCTTTCATTTCCTCATTTGAAGGATTCAATTCTCTAGCAATTGAAGGAGCCTATTATGAAGTGAAAGTTCAGGTTATGTGGAATCTACAATCGGAAAATCAAGCATTGATAAAGTATTTATCAATCCTTCATCAATCATTTTCAACATTAATTAGGAGCTTTGAAGATATTGAAGAATAATAGGAGATCACCGACTATCAATTGGCTTGTACCTTTACCTTAGGGTTTGGTATGGTTTAATGTTATTTTCATGTCTTCATATGAGCTTCATAACATTCATTTTCATATTTATATTCATTCTTTAGATACATTATTGCATTCATGATTTGAAGCATTTACATTTACATTTACACTCATTTAGGGTTTACTCTCCAAAGCCTAGGGTAGAACTCTAGAGATCTGCTTTCTTGTTCATTTAGGGTCTTGCATTCACACAAGGTTCCTGTAAACACATTTTCAACACATTATTGGCTTTTTTTGAAGGTGGAGACCACCAAAACAAGGGGTTTGACTAAGACAAAACCCTATATAGCTACCCAAACACCCATTTTCAAGTTGCAGGTGCAGGTACAGGAACCCAGTGCATGCATGACTTTCAAGAGTGACAGAACACATAGATACGTATCCAACCTCATAATTTGACCTTAGTCTTCAAGGAATAGGGTGTGGCACCCTGGTCCTATTGGGACTAGGGTATGGCACCCTAGTCCTCTGAGTTTTTCTACATTTTTGGGCAGTTACGCATTTCAAGTCTTCAAAATTCCATATCCAGCAGTTTTCGCTCTTTGTTTTGACAGGGACCAAGGTGCCTAGTGCCCTAGTCATGCCTAGTTAGCTCCAATTTTTAGGCACAAGTGCACATCTGGATTCTCCTCCCTACTTTGTCTTCGTTTTCTCTATTTCAATTCAATTAGATTCTACATTTTTATTTTATGTTGGTTTCATTGTTCATATCCTAGCATAGTTGGTTATTGCCTCATATTTTGTACACCTTCTCTATATTACAACAAAGGAATAGAAACCCTAAGAGATATTCCTTGACTCTCTCTCTTCTGCAAGAAGTTGTTAGGGTTAAGGAAAATACATACACACAAAGATGAAGAAAAAACACAACACAAAGAAACACATGGATTTAACGTGGTTCACCCAAGATGGGATACATCCATAGAACACAGTCGTCCAATATTTTCTTATTATCTAGTAAATTAGTACAACAATATATCGTTGCCTTATGCATTCTAGTTGCTTATAACATGCAATTTTAGGGCAACATACAAAGTCGGCTAACAAAGGATAACCCTAACCCTAAAGGAATATTCTTGTAATCTTCTCCCCGTACACATATTCTCCTACTGGAATTTTTGTATTCTTGTACCTTCATTAAGAATAACAACATATATGTCATTCAAATAACTCCTTCACTTGCAAGGCATCCATTGACATAATTACATCTAGTATAATAGTTCTATTACAATCCTTTCTACTTAGAATAATATTAAATATCTTTTATAGTTACCAATACAAATAAATAGTTACAAATTCCATTTCATCATCTCTAAAAGATACATCACAAATAACAACATAATGGTAGATCATCTTGCAACTAAATTATGAAGATACTCTAAAGCACATGGAAAAGATCCATCCAACCGCACATGAAAAAGTCCACCAAAATATTCCCAAAGGATGAAAACTTAATGCTACCCAACCCTGTGGAACCTGTAGGCCCACCACCCATGCTAGGAGAAAGAGACAAGGCCCCAATCGATAAACAAGAAACAAGAAGACTATTGATAAAGAGATAAATAAGTTTTACTCAAAACCAAGATACATAAGACAACACTTCACAAAGACAAGAAGATAAAGATAACAACTAAATATTACCAAAAAATTAATTCATAATTACAAAACTCCCAGAGGTTTCCACAAACAAATGGTTCAATGGGATACTAGGATACATAAGGCAAGAGTGTCGTCACTTAGCTTCTCATGGGTTATCCTAGTAGTTTGACTCCTCTCCTAACTCCAAACCTTGGCCCCCATGGATAACTCATGTAGAACTCTACAATCATTTCATGTGGACAAGTTATTGCATAATCAGGCCAACTCAATAACTCTATAGATGGACATGCTTGCCAATGCAAGACCTCAAAATGTGGACAGGCCTTCCCAATCTCACCTTTTTCTTATACACACACACGAGACGATGAGTAGGGCACAATATTATCTTAGCAGTTTCTATAAAACCAAAATAAATATCATCCCAAAGTTTAATTAATGTTATCACTTATTAATATACTCACCTCTAGGTTATCCTGGTAGCCACTTAGTGCCTTAGCAACCATATTGAGCCACTCTCCTTTGATGCACATACATATCCTACACTCTAAGGCTTGAAACAGGCATCATGAAACATAAGACATAGGAACATCAAGAATCGATAATAAAAAAATGGATAGCACATTCGATAAATAGGACTTCCATACATAGACCAATCCAAACATAAAGTCTTGAAACTGAGTCATAATCCCAAAAGAACTATTCCTCTTCACAAGCCAATTCAAGAATGGGAAAATGAACACTAAAAAATTCAAATTAAGCCAAATAAGACATGAAAAACAAAACTGACAAGATAAATGGTCACCTAAGACTCTAGTACTAACTAAGAACTCAAATTAGGTCAAATATACAAACTAATCAAACTTAGAAAAAGTTGTGTGGGTGGTCATGCAAGTCATGCGGGTGGTCACAAAAGTCACGTAGGTGGTCATGGAAGTCATTAGGATGGTCATGGAAGTCACACAGGTGGTAATGGAAGTCACACGGGTGGTTATGGAAGTCAAGGAATTGGTGTCCAAAGCTATGGATGTGGTTGAAAATAGAGAAATAACATACAAAACAACTTAAAATCAAATTTTGACAAAAACCCATTAGAGACATCTTAAAATCACTAATAAATAGCCCAAAAAGATTCAAATGGAGATTCCAATAAAACATGGAGAAAATTTGATTCACGAAAACATTCAATCCCTACACCTGATTTCAAACAAAACACAACTCTTTATAAATCACAATAATGACCTAAATTTGGATAAATAATAGAATCCAAAAATCATCCCAATTCTCCTAATAATTATTTATATTCAAAATTGCAAAATCTAACTAAAATCAAATAGAGAAAATAGAAACCTACTTGGAAACCTATGAAAGAAAGAGAGAAGGAGAATTTTATGTTGAATTTGAAAACACAAAATGTATTCAAAATAGAAACCAAAATTATGAATCAATCAAGCTTAAGAAATCCAATTCACTCTTCAATACAATTCTGATGTCAAAGTGCAAACAAACTACAAACCGTACCCTAGTTCCTCAACACAGAAAATCTCATCCCAAATTCTCCACAAAAATACCATAAATTTCTTCTCCAAAAAACTTCATAAATAAAAATGGTCAATTCCCCCCTAAAATAAATAAAACTCAATCACCTAAATAAATCTCACTAAAAATATTCACAAGAAACACTAATTCGACAATCATAAAAATAGAGTTAAATTAATAATATTTAATTAACTCAAAAAATAAAATTCCCATAAAGAAATTAAACAATAATAAATAACTATTATATTCACCAATTACAAATCCTCTAAAAATAGTCAACTTCCACTTGACAACAAAGAAAACAATAGATAATTAATTCCAATGATATAAAAATCCACTAAAAATAAAACTAATGATTAACTCCCATTCAAATAAAAAATAAAATAATAATTCCAATAAGAGACAATCTCAAGGCTGGGGAAGCCCCTTTCTGTGCTTTTTCTCTCCTCCTTGATGAGGTTTTGACTTCTAATGTTCTGGGCCTAGGCGTTTGGGTTTTTTTGCCTGTTGCTGCTCTTTTTTCTACCAAGGAGGAGATGTTCTTTCTGGAACTTTGGCTCAAGGCCCTGAGGGTGGGAGTGATCTATTTATTTTATGCTTCATCTATCTTTGTTGAAGACATGTTGAGGGGTTGTCCTCTTCATCCCAGTCATTCTTCTATTTACAAATTCTGTTGGTACGCACCCTCTATGTCGCTTGGGTTTTCTCTAGCTTGCCTTATTGAGGTGGCCCTTCCTTATTCAGAGGCACAGAAGGATGGTGCTGGAGCCAACTTCTCTCCTATTGAGGTCAATTTTAGTGTTTCCATGGAGGTTGGATGGTGTTGGTGAATGGTTGGTGTTGTCCTTTTTCAGGATTGCTAGGGTTCTAGAGGAGATCTTTTTTCTGGATCTTTAGGTTATGGTGGTCTGCCAAAACCCTCTGTTCCAGCTAAGAGAAATGGATTTTTTCTTACGTTGCTTAAATTTCTTCTACAGTTGGAAGCTATTCTTCTTCCTGGCTTCGTCCTGGTGGTTATGAGTGCCACTGCTAAACCCATCTCTTCAAGCTATGGGAGCCTAGTTTTCTTGGGGCAGGTCATTTTTTGGTTGATGGATCCATGCTTTCAATCTCTCTTTTGTCTTCTCCTATAGAGGTGGATATTTCAGTGTTGTTTGTTTGCTTGGATGATGGTATTTGAAGGCCTCTATTTCAGTCCAAGGTGGTTGAGGGAGCACTTTAAAACCCTTTTTTGTGGTTCTGGGAGCCATTTCAAAAGCCAGGTCTAAGGTTACGGAAGCCTTCCAAAATCCCCTTGTTTCTTTTCAGCGTGTTTTGTCTTTTATGTTTAATCTTGTCTAGCTAGAAATTGATAGTTTTCAAGGGCCCAGTTTAGACAATGGTTTTTTTTTGGTTATGGGCTAGTCTAGTTTTTTGGTGTCTGGAGTCTTTATCTTAGGTTAAGAGAGTCGAGAACATCCATGTTGTTTGGTTAAGGGTGCTTGGTAACCCTCATCACTATTTCTTAAGGTTAAGGTTGTATCCTTTTCGGTGTGGACAATTTTTTTGTCTTGATCATATCTTAAGTGTTTGGCTGGCTTTTTCTCGCCTGTGGCAATGCTGGTGTTCGGCTGGCTTTTGCTAGATTAGCTGTGTTAGGGTTGCTAGTTTGCATGGTTTGATTTATGTGGCAGCATTGTGCTGTGGGTTCCAGATCCTGGTAAAATTAGAGGGTTTCGAGTCCCTTCAAAACTTATTGTAAGGGGTTTTGGGTCCCCTCAAAACCTGTTTTCCCATAATAAAAAACACGCTCAAATACACCATAAAATAATGTCAACATTAAAACTAGACCTACCACTGACAAATTTAATGGAATAAAATAAAAACAAAATAATTATCCCTAGATTAGGACAATGGTTAGGGCTAGGTACATTTGGGCCTTGTACTATCTCATGTACAACCATTGGGAATGAAATACATGCTCAAACCTGTCATGCTAGGTGGAGTCGATGTCTTGTAGCTACCATCCTACACCAAAACATGTTGTATATATATATATATAGTCCCATCTAGTGAAAGGAAATTATGATATCGTATGGGGCTCTAAATTAGTAATACAAAATCATTCCTTTCACCCTACATGAAGAAAACAATAGAACAATGATATATTCTACACATAAAGTCCAAAAACATCAATATCATCAATAATCAATCATCAAATAATAAAATCTAATCATGGGTTAGCATCACATACAACACCATAATACATGACCAATATATAATCTAAGTCATTTAGTAAACCATCACGAACATCAATATATTCATCTCAAATGAAATATAACAATAATAATATTTTACAACATATAAATTAGTCCAATAACATGAATCACATAAAGTTATCCATAGACACAAAGAAACAAAATAAATAACACATAAAGAGTCAAAACATAGTCTAACAAGTCAAAGCAACAAGTCCTAGATACAAGGCATTGAGAGACACTACATCCTCCCCCATAGAACAAGGCTTACTCCTAGAAGCCTACAAAAAAGAACAAGGCATATATCGTACAAAACCTATCAATCATATCAACACATAAAAAAAACCCTTCAATTCATCGATAAGTCTAGACCACATCACACAACTCAACCAACTCTTCCTCATCTCAAGGCATCCTTGTAAAGAAGTTAAGTGGTAGAACAACTTCCTACACTAATTTTGAGAGGAGGATAATGCAAATAAATTTATAGAACATTACAACTAATTATAGAAACTTAATAGAAATAGAAATAATAACATTCATTCCACAACACATTGATTTACGTGGGGAAAACCCTTTCGGGAGAAAAATACCGCACTCAAAAGGCCACCCAATATATTATTTAGAAACCAATAACAAATTACAATATACTTGCAAAGAAAGCTCTTTGTAGGAGTAGCACCAACCAAAGATTAAAAGGTATTTCAATAAATATTAGACTCTTACACACAACCTATATCTCATGCACCTCATATATAGGAGACACAATACAAGAAACTATCAAATGGTAGTACAAAACCATGGGCTAAAATCACCCAGTTAAGTAGAGACAACCTTATGTCCAATCTCGAGGCCATATGATGTGTCAAAAAACACATCAACATGTGTACCTCCCATTATTAGCTCATTTATGTGTCTGATACATTTTTATATTTCTTATTTATGGATTCCAAACATTTGGAGGCCATAACTTGTAAACTAGGTGTCCGATTGATGAACCATTTGAAGCACCAAAAATATTGCAACATGCTCTATCACCTTGTAACTTGCTACACTAATTATGCCCACTTTTTAGTACATTTTGATGGGTCTAAAGTCCTCAAAATTAAATTTAAACCTTTTATTGCACCTTCCAAAAACAAAAACTTTAGTATCTTGAAAACTAGCAATGATCTTGTGACAAAGATTTACCAGCATGCTTATCTAGCCAACCTAAAGCTTTGCGGAAAATTTTGAGCGATTTCATGCTCAAACAAAAACTTACTACAAATAATAACCTCATTTAAATGTAAGGTTGAGACATCATTTTCCCAACAATCCCAACATTCTTCTTTTGCACCACTCTGATCTCTCCTTAGGCCAATTTGTTAACTCAAGAGGTTTCCTCACAACATCTACTTCCTACCTTATATAGAAAAGATAAACTTACTAAAGAGAACTCTTCCAACTCACACCAATCTCTAAAATGAAAACTAGAAAATGGCATATACATATAAACATAAATTAGATATACATATTATCATAAGACACAAAACTATATCTAAGGATATTTCCCATACCTTGACAATGTCATCCATACATGTAGTTAGGGAGTTTGCATCTTAAGTCACACATAGAGTACCCATAAGCAACAAAATAACAAGATGAATGGTAACATATATACTACTACAATCATTACAAGGCATCAAGCATAGGTAGTACATGATATTGAGATCATACAAAGAGAAATAGATGTACTAGGTGAATAAAACCACACCTAATCATCTACTAACAATAGTGTTTAACAAGAAGAATTCACATGATTGTACTGCTACCAATACAAGCTTATACAAAAATATAGTAAGCACAATGTGATGATCCTACTTTATTTAGTTCATAATCCAATAATAATACAACATCAAATACATATTTCATTAGAATGTAACATAGGTGTTCTTGCTTAAGGATTATTACCAAAAATATGCAGTCATCATTCATTGAATACAACATAATTTACTAGTCATCATGATCTTCCCTAATGCAATATTTAGAAGGTTCATGTTTGTTTAGTCGCATATTTCTAACCATTTCATATACTCAAAATAATTTCAATTACAATCAATTATATAAACACCTTTTAATCCTTTTGTTGAATTACAATTCTATTTAAAAAACAATCACATGTGTTAAATTGTATCCAATGTCCTCCCTTATACATACTATTAGATATTCATTATAAATATGATAGAATACAACACTTAAAACACAAACAAGACTAGCAACATGAAACCTTTAGAATAGTCACCTTGATATTTGTAAAAGAGAAAACCCTAGTGGGGGTATTTTCACCAATTCAATTAAATCAAGAAGTGTGTGCAATTTCAGGAATAAATTAAGTGCAAAAAGTGTCACAAAATAGATGGATAGAAGAGTTCGATGACTGATTCTAGGCATAATAAAGTTTAAAATTTCAATGCTATCCCATGCATGACATGAGAGAACTTGCTAAAACCATGATAAATTATCAATCAAAAATGAATTTCACATAACTAAGTGACTAATATTAGCCACAAATGAGGGAGTAACCACTACAGAACACCTGAGAGTACAATATTCAGGATGAGTTAGAGAACGTACACTAACCACAAAAGATGCTTGTGTTATCCTAAACTTCATTTTAAGAAACATTTATGCAACAATATATGCAATCATGATTTCTACTTACTTCCAATCACTACTATTTTAATGCAATGTAATTATATTCTTAAATAAGAAGAATTATGCAAACATTTCATTATGCAAGAAAACATATGCAGAGGGACATAATATTATGACCATAGAATAATACATTAATGAATGGCACAACTTCACTTACATAGTCACACTCACAAGGTAGTCACAAACACAAAGGTATTCTACTCACATACACTAGAAGGGTCTCGATAAACATAAGATCACAATATCAAGGATTATTGAGGATATCATGATCACATAAAATAAGAGTCCTTTACACCATCACAAATACAAGGGTGACTAAAAATAGCTCTAATGAGGATTTCCTCATAGGGGGATGCACATATTCATAACACAAATCACTATCACACGAGGGTGCATTAAGATTCACATACTCGTAGATACAACTCAACAGGATCACATTGCTCAAACAACAAAGAACTTTACAATGAAAAAATGTATTGCTCTCAAAATAAGTAGGGTTCTTAAAAGGACAGGGTTAGCATGATTTTTTCCCTTCTAAACACTCTATAGTATGGTCAGACCAAGGCAAATCAACACAAAACAATACAGGTGAATGAATAAGCCTTTCAATTTAAAATTCATCTTAACATATTGTCACATTACAATGATTTTTTGATTTTTTTAATCTTTTATGTTCCTTCCCTCTAAATTTCATTATTTAGTGCTTTTTCTTTCTAATACATTTAATAGTTTTATTTTTAAGAAATATTTTACTATTAAACTTACATATGCTAAGTGATGCTCATGCATATGCAGGGAGAGAAAAGAATTGGCGGGTTTTGCAAGATTTTTATAATAGATTTATCTCAATTAAGAACTTTAGAATTATTTTCTTTGCATCTTGATAGAGGAGCTTAATATTATCATTTTTATCATTGATTTTTTCTTAATAATTCAGAATCAATGATAGTTTTTGAGCTTCAGCTAGGTGGTCATTTGTTGTAGAAGACAACTAAGTAGTCTTTTGCATTGGTTTATGTCTCTTTTTTCATCTCACCCTTGGCATTCCCTGGATCTGGTTAACCACTCCTAGTGGAGTCGGATCTTATTATTACCTAATTATGTATAAATCTCTTGCAGATATAATGCAACCTTTCTTTGAAGTAGAAATGTTTCGGCTGAAGCGTTGTGTAATCATCAGCAGTAGATTTCTTTCACCGTTTTGAAGGAAATAATTGTTGAAATACTGTTCTTTTTGCTAACTCCTCCAACAAAGCGCCATCCTTCATTCCCACTCTTGAGATCTCAAGTTACTACAAAGAGTTACTAAAAATGATCTCTCTGATAGTAGTAGCATATTTAATTGTCAATGTCTTTTCTCTATTGATCTGGTACTACTATTGGAGAGTTCATTTAAAATTTTGAAAAACACTGATATAGTAACTCAAGATCTCAAGAGGAGGAAATATGTATTCAAACAATTCATTCCTTCACAACAGTGAAATATGTGTGCAGTCTGGCTGTTGTGTGTTAGTCTTGGAGAACTACTGCAGATGCAGATTTCTATGGGAGAAGATGATCACTTAATGCTTGGGCCAAAATATTTCTCAGGGAATCTCTTCCCTTGCCTTCCCTGTAGAGAAACATAATTGTTACATAATGAAAAGTATTTGATTGGATTAATATACTTGAAAGATTGGTTGCATGATATCTAAAAGAGATTTATGTAGAATCAGGTCATAATCAGATATGGGCAATGCCAAGGGTGAGATGAAAAACTAGTTCATTGTGGAAGAGGTTTATTTAAAGTAATTCCTTTCCAAATAGAAGAGGTTTATTGTAGAAGAAGAAGAAGTGGAGAAACTCTTTGAATTATTTCCTCTCCATCCAAATGGAAGAGGTTTATTGTAAAAAATTCGAAAGAACACAATGATATTACATAGGTGTCAATGCTAGCCTGTCTATTTCTGATAAGGAATTAATTTCATTCTATTCAAAATTTCAGAATTTTCTCTAGAATGATAGAAAGTGTAATTTTACTATGATAAATTTCTCTTTTTTATGTGCTCCTTACAAACATACCATTCATCAAGAAACATTATCGGGGTTTTGGCAAATCAATAAATTTTACCAGGTTTTTGACAAAACAGGAAAATCATCCATCTATCGATAAAAGTTTTTAAGACGAGAGAAAAATATTGTAGATTGAGTTTTTTTTTATCAGTAATAGGCCATAGCCGTATAATAATTTTATTAATAAAATTATATTTTAAAAAATTGGGTTGAGAGGGCATTGAAAGGAAAGAATCGAATGAAGAAAACCTTTGGTCTTGTGTACAAATTATCCCATAAGGACTTAGATCAGATTGTAAATCAGCCCTAGGCTACAAACAATTAGAAATGAGGAATAGTAACAATCAGACCGCCATAGCTGTGGTTAGGCCTCTTTGCCTCTTGGCTACAAAGAACAGTCATAATATTGATGCTAAGGTTCTACCTTCATCCAATCACATTAAAACATGAGATGATAGGGTATGTACGGATATGATAGATCTTTGATTAAGGCTTCAATAGTCTGATAGTATTTGAGTAGTTTACATTGCAAAAGAAAGACCCCATCTTTGTCACAAGCCTGATCTTTGAATATAAGGCTCTTCATGTGAGACCCTTGTGTGACAAGTGCATATAGAGGAAGTGTAATATAGCTGCACAAAAATTGCACGGTAATGCCCATTGCAACTTTGATTATGAAAAATGGGAAATTTGAATGGAAACAAGACTTCGACCCAAACTTACACCATATCCATAAAAAGAAAGCAATCTGGAAAGCATTTTGGAAGAGACTAAAATGTATCATAGAGAGAAATGACTATGGGTGATTGAACCAGAACTGTTCATCACTCAAAGCCAAAGGTAAGCATACCATCTGAACACATTAAGAAGAAAAAAGACCACAACGATCCCCATTGCAACTTTGATTATGATAAGAGGGAAATTTGAATGGAAACAAGACTTCAGCCCAAACTTATACCATATCCATAAAAGGAAAGCAATCTAGAAAGCATTCTGGAAGAGAGTAAAATGTATAATAGAGAGAACCAACTTTGGACAATTGAATCAGAACCATACATCACTCAGTTGCACTAGTGGGATTCCTTTGACTCCAACATGCCTCCCATGAATTTCTAAGGCCATCTTTGTTGTTATGCCTTGTAATTTCATTCCAACTAATAGAATTATGCATAAGGGCATGAAAGAGAGCCAAAGGTGAGCATACGACCTAGACACATTAAGAAGCAAAATGACCACAACATATGCCCACAATGGAGAGTTGATTCCAACAATCACCTTGAAGTCATCATCCAAAGACCTCCTTTTATAATTCTGAAAATGAAATGCTATTTGCAGCCAAGTGGACCATAATAAAGCCATGGCATAAAGTAAGGTAGTCAACTTTAGATACCGACCAAAATAATTGTTGAAAAAAGCATACAATTCATTTAAGAACCGTAGTTCAGCTCCAAAAAGTTGTGTGACACCTTACGAATGAAGTTTCATGGGTAAATCTAAATCTTACAACATCATTTGAAAATTTATATTCCATTTTTTGGGTTTCCTTCTCACATGACTTCCAACACCTCATTTTTTCTCTTGCTAAAAACCTAGTTGTGCGGGACCTCAACTAAGCTTCTTCTTGCTACTAGAAACATGTCTGTCAACCAAATTCCTAGCTGCTAACAATTATTTAAGGCCGAAATCCTCTATCCACAAAGTTTGTTGAATACCTTATGCCTCCAATTTTGATAAGGAATCTGCTTCTAAATTGGCTTCTCTATAAATATGTTTACAAGTGAAATTGTCAAATTTCTCTAGAATATAGAGGCATTTTTCTAGCAAAGTATTGAGTTTCTAGTTTGGGATACTTGACACCCTTATCTCATTTTTAACTAAGGTTGAAT
This sequence comes from Cryptomeria japonica, assembly GCF_030272615.1. Lineage (NCBI taxonomy): Eukaryota > Viridiplantae > Streptophyta > Pinopsida > Cupressales > Cupressaceae > Cryptomeria > Cryptomeria japonica. The sequence continues at coordinate 224,445,679 of NC_081407.1, read as the reverse complement.
TTCCTTCTATTTCAATCTTTCTAATCCCTTTCTTGAGATACTCTTGCAAGCCAATCAACAGAGCCGTAAATTCAGCCATATTATTAGTATCTTTCAGGATTGGCACTGCAAGCTTCCCAATGAAACTACCTTCATGGTCCCTTATAACACAACCAACCCCCAAGGGGCCAAGGTTTCCTTGAGAGGATCCATCAAAATTAAGCTTCAGCCAACCCTCATCAGGAAGGTTTCCAAACTGCTTCACTTTTACTTGTCCCTAGAACCCCTAAGAAAGAAGGAATCTTGATCCCTGGCCAACTAGATCTGATCTGAGCATCACTTTCTGTGAAGCTCTTTTTGCTAGCTGATAGATCTGAAGAAAACCTGTTATTAATATTCTCAACAATAGATACTTCGAGAGAGTTCATAATTGAACCCAGTTTCTTTGGTTTATTCTAAAAAATTCTCCTATTTCTCTCTTTCTAGACCTCCCAATCTAGGCAAGAAGGGTTGGCTTTCCATAAAGAGCTGAGGATACTATTATGTGGATTGATTGGCAAACCTTGGAAAAGAGAAACAATATCATTGTATAATTTTGTTATCCATCCCAATTTAGCACAAAGCCATCTCCAACATTTAGCTATAAAGGGATAATTAAGGAGAAGGTGATCTACTGATTCTTCTTGGGCTTTACATAGAACACATCTTGATGGGCCTTGAAAACCCATTATCCTAAACTTACTTAAAGTTAGTAGTTTCCTTCTAGTGGCTATCCAGGGAAAAACCCTCGCCTTAGGGATCAAATTATTACTCCGGAATTTTTTTTGGGGAATACTTAAATCATAATTCTCCATTTGATTAGTGAGAAGAGGATAGCCTTATTTAACATTATATTGACCCGATTTTGAAGGCAGCCAAATGAGGGAGTCATGTCCTTTCCTAAAGGCCAATTGTCTATCCTTAAGAATATCTACTAGCTTCTTATTTTCCCTAAGAGGTAGGGGTAAACCTTGAAAGCTCTTCCAGAACCAACTCATTATAGAGTCCTCCAAGAAAACTACATAGTTTCTAATTAAGGAGCCCCAATGTTGCTTTAACCAGGATCTGGTTGACTGAATTGAGATTATGTTATCCAAGCTCGGATACCCTTCCTAGGAGTCTTCCCAAAAGAGGTAGGAAAGACCATCATGAATATCCCAAGACACAAAATCTGCCACTATGTGCCTACATTTAAGAATAAAGTTTCATATCTTGGAACCCCTTGGATGATTGATTTCTCTCATAAGGCTACCTGATGTTTCTACACTCAAATATTTTGCTTCCAATAATCTAACCCACCTGGCCGAAGGTTCTTTTGGGCAATTTTGAAATAACGAAATGAAGCATAATGAGCCTACACGCCTAGGAAAGGCACTTCCCTTTCCAAGAGTTGATAGACTTATCCATTTTAACTTTCAAGGGGTCCCATAGTTTTGATTTTCTTAATTGTCTATTGGGATTCCCAAATAAACACAGGGCAAAAGGCCCCTCTTAATGTTAAGAATTTTAAGAATTCTTTCTTCTATCTTGGAGGAGGTTGAGAAGAAAAAGATTTTTCATTTGTCTTTGTTGACAAATTGACCCAAGCCTTTACCATATGAGATCAATAATTCTGAAAGCTGAGTTGCCTCTATTCTTTTAGCTGCTCCAAACAAAAGGTCATCATCAACAAATTATTGGTGAGTAGCACAAAAATTTGTAGTTATCTTGATACCTTCGATTCTTTTTTGCAGGTGAATTGCTTTGATTTCTTTCCCTAATCCTTCTGCCATTATGATGTAAAGAAAGGGAGAAATTGGATATCCTTGTCTGATCCCCCTTGAGGCTGCAAAGTATTATTGTGGAATCCCATTGATCAGTATTGAGAATTTTGGTGTGTAAATACATTCAAACACCCAATTGATCCATTGGTTATTAAAGCCCAAAGGCTTGCATTATTTTACAAATAAAACACCAATCCACATTATCGTAAGCATTTGAGATGTCCAATTTTATTATCATTGTTGCTTTATTGGAATTTTGCAAAGTGTGGATAGCTTCTTGGGCAAAAATTACCCCATCTAAGATCGATCTACCTGGGATAAAACTTGTTTGCTCCTCTAAAATGATTTTATTCATAAGGGGTTTCAATCTATTTGTCATAACCTTGGTCAAAATTTTATAGATTGTCTTGCAAAGAGATATGGGAAAAAATTCCCCAAGTTTGATGGATTTCTCGTTCTTCAGAATATGGGTAATGAAGGTATTGTTAATTTCCTTAAGAATTTTGCCAGACTTTCTTGAATCCTCCAATGCATCCACTAACTCTGACCCAATAATATGCCAACATTTCTTTAAAAAGCTAGTTGAATACCCATCTGGGCCAGGAGCCTTGTTCGATGGCAATTGATCAAGGGCTCTTTTGACCTCCTCCACGGTTATTTTCTCATTTAGTTAGCTATTCTTCTCTTTAGTTATAATTTTGGGAATAGTTGAGAGAAACTTGTTTTAATCTGCTAGGACGGAGCCTGATTCATTGTTTAGTAGCTTGGAGAAGAAGAGAATAATTTCATCACGGATCATTTGTTGGTCCTCAATTATCTGAAGCCCTTGATTTTCCAATTTGTAAATGCTATTTATTCTTCTTCTTTGATTGGTAACATTATGAAAAAATTTGGTATTTCTATCTCCAACTTGAAGCCAACTCTCTCTTGATTTCTGCTTCCAGAAAAGCTCTTCTTTAGAGAGAATATCCTCATAATTTGATAATAATTCCTAAAATATTTTCCAGATTTCTTTTGGTCTCAAATATGTTCCTAAAATGCTCCGCATTCCAATCTAACAGTTTTCTCTTAATGAATTTCAGCTTAGAGACTAGCTTATATAACTTAGAGCCTGCAAAGTCTTCCTCACTCCACCATTGATCTATGAGGACTAATAAATTGGGATATTTCAAACCTAAACGAAGGTTTTGAGAATCCTAGAGGACCCTAAATAGTCAAAGTAAGTGAGACATGGTCTGGCCTTGAGCATGGAAGAACTTTGCAATCCAGAGCATAAGGAAAGGAAGTATAATCAATCCAGAGCATAAGGAAAGGAAGGAAAGGAAGTATAATCAATCCAGAGCATAAGGAAAGGAAGTATAATCACCCATCCAAAAAAACCTATCAATCTTTTCTGATATGTGGCCAAATCCTAGCCTCCTATTATTCCAAGTAAATACATTGTCTCGTGAGTCCACCTCAAGGATTCCATTCTGTCAATCCAGTCATTGAAATCTTGCTGGGATCTTCCAAGCCTAGTCAGACAGCCTATTTTCTCATTTGAACTCCTGATTGCGTTAAAATCCCCCCAATAAAAACTGTCTTATCATGGAATTGAGATAAAACTCCATCTATTTTTTCCCAAACGACTTTCTTCTCTGCCACTATTGCTGGGCCATAAACATTAATCAAAGAGAAATGAAAATTAAGAGGAAGAATTGTAACAACCAGCATCCAATTCTTACCAAAAGCCACTCTTTGAACTTGTATCACTGAAGGTTTCCATAAGATTAATAGTCCCCCAAGGCACCCTCCGCCTGAACTGCTTCCCCTTTACAGCCACAGTAATGATTCTTTATGTTTTGAGAAAAGAACTCAGCTTGAAGAAGAGAGAGTTTAGTTTCTTGGAGCACTATAATTTCGACATTAACCAGAAGAATTCTTCTTTTGACCAAGCGGCTTTTGTTAGGGGCATTAATGCCCTTAACCTTCCATAAAGAATTTTCATTGTTGTTCATGAAATTTGTGACTTTTATCTATCCTTCCTCTTCTCCATGTAAAGATAGATTCTCTGTCAAAGATTTCCTCCCCCTGTAAGTTTTGGATTTTCATTGTGACAAAATAAAATGTGTTTCCAGTTCTCGACAGAGATTGTTTCAATCCTTTGATATCATTTTTCTATACTTCAATTCGTGTATAACTAAAACTAGAAATCCTTAATTGGTTTAATATATGGTAATCCCTAAATTTTAATGTGTTGTAATTCTACATCCATAGAATATGGAAGAAGGCTTCCTGCTGCAAACGTTAACGGCAGAAATGTTAGTAAATGAAACCAACTTCATCTCACATGCCGTGGAAGAGATGGTGGAAATGTTAGTAACTTCATCAAATTCATACAAAATTGCTTTTAAAATATTGGTTAACAAAGCATTTTTGGCTTATCAATAAAAGCATTTTTGGTCCAGGTAACAAAGATTATTCACTTTTTAGGGTTGGAATTCAGCTATTTTACAGTTCAATTTAAAAATTTATAATATAACATTTTTAACTGACGGATTAATATCTGGACTTATTTTAGTAATGCTGAAACAACATATTATTTTAGTAATGCTGAAAAAAGATATTATTTTAGTAATGCTGAAACAACATACTATTTAGTAATGCTGAATTATTTATTTGAGTAATTTCCATTTAGTGATTCAACTATTTATTTTGTTCTATTAATCATTGTTTTTCAATGTGCTCTCCTCTGTTTCATAGCCTTCACTTGTTTGAATGGTCTAGAAGATGTAACCTTGTGGGTTAAGAGTAGAGAGTGTTCAAAATTTTTATGTTGTAAGGTTGTGATGATGAAAAGCTTCCAATGGATCGAGGAAAGTATACATGTGAGTTAATAATCCTTTCGCTTTTAGATTCATCTTTTTCTATGTTTTCACATTACAATGATATTTTTTTATTTCTTTTGTTTCTCCCCTCTATATGATACTTTTTCTTTCCAATATATTTAATATTCTTTTTTTTAAATAATTGTATTATTAAACTTACATATGCTAACTCATCTCATGCATATGCAGGAAGCACAAAATAAAGGTGGGTTTGCAGAGATTCTTACATCATGGATGGTTTTTGAGCTTAACTAGCTTGCTGAGAAGGTTATTTGATGCAACACACAACTAAACAGTCTTTTGCATTGGTTTATGTTTGTTTTTCAGCTCACCATTGGCATTGCCCAGATCTGGTCTACAACCCCTAGTGGAGCCAGATCTGATTATGACCTGATTATGCATAAATTTCTTGTAAATATTATACAACCAATTTTCTGATTATGACCTGATTATGCATAAATTTCTTGTAAATATCATACAACCAATTTTTCTACTGGATTCATCCGACCAAATACTTAAATACTACATAACATATTGGTCCCATGTCTTGTGACCAATATTTATTTACTAATTGTTGCATAATGCGAAGAATTTGGTAGGATGAATCTACTGGAAACATTGGTCGCATGATATTTGCAAGAGATTTATGGAGGTCATAATCAGATCCGGCTCCACTAGGAATGATCGACCTGATCTGGGCAATGCCAAGGGTGAGATGAAAACCTAATTTATTGTAGAAGATGTTTATAGTAGAAGTGCAAAAAAATATTCTAATTATATCCACCCCATCCCGATGGAGGAAATTTATTGTAAATAATTTTGAGAAAAACAATAACATTACATGAAGGGTCAAGATGAGCCTGCGTGAGTCTTATAATGAATTAGTTTTATTCTATTGAAAATTTCAGACTCTTATCTGGAATGATAGAATGTGCTATTTTACTATGATCAATTATTTTTATGTTCTCCTTAGAAACATACAATTGGTCAAGAAACATTATCGCGGTTTTGGCAGATCAAGAAATTTTACCAGGTTTATAAGAGAAGAAAAAATTTAGACTGAGTTTTGGATTTTTCATTATGACATAATAAAATTTAGACTCTTCGGAGATATTGTTATTTTTTTTACTTCCATTGGTGTCTAACTAAACTAAAAATCATTTTGAAGCAAATCTGAAGACTTCCATAATCCCTCATGGAGAAATACATTGACATTATGTAACATGAAATTGGTAAAAAAAATGGTAATCCCTAAATTTTAAAGTGTTGTAATTCTGAATAAGACAGTAGTTTGACATAGATAGAGAGAGCGGTGATGGGAAAGTTCCTTGTGGAGTACGTAATTCTGAGGCTTCTGTCTTATTATCTTGCTCCACATGCTTGTTTAACATTGCACAGTCCTCTTTCACTTAACAAACAGAAAGTTGCACGCTGATATTTGTCTAGAAGGTATGTATTTTCCTTCTTTTGTCAGTCAGGTTTTAGATTTTACAATTGCTTTCCTGTATCACAGTAATCTGTTTTGATGAACTTTTACTCTTCATATTTATTTTGGATGTAGGATGTCATTCACTGACTTCTGACCTGTTATTTTAATCATTACTGCAATCTTTTTGTTTTTGACAATTTCTGTGATCTCTTTGAAACTTTAAGGTTGCCTTGGTTATGCGGATGATCTCTTTGAATCTGTGAAGTTATAGCGTTATCAGATATCTAAAGACAGAAGCCTCAGAATTACGTATTCTACTTTCTCATCACCTCTCTCTCTATCTATGTTAAACTACTTTCTTATTCAAAATTACAACACCTTAAAATTTAGGGATTACCATTTTTTTCAACCTTGAAAAACAGAAACAATATCATTGGGTAATGTTGTTATCCATCCTAATTTAGCACAAAGCCATCTCCAACATTTAGCTGTAAAGGGACAATTAAGGAGAAGGTGATCCACTGATTCTTCTTGGGCTTTACATAGAACACATCTTGATGGGCTTTGAAAACCCATTCTGCTAAACTTATCCGAAGTCAATATTTTCCTTCTAGTGTCTAGCCAGGCAAAAAGCCCCGCTTTAGGGATCAGATTATTACTCCAGAAAAGTTTTGGGGGAATACCTAAATCATAATTCTCCATTTGATTAGCGAGAAGATGATAGCCTTATTTAACATTATATTGACCCAATTTTGAAGGCAGCCAGATGAGGGAATCATGTGCTTTCCTAAAGGCCAATTGTCTATCCTTAAGAATATCCACCAGCTGCTCAATTTCTCTAAGAGGTAGGGGTAAACCTAGAAAGCTCTTCCAGGACCAACTCATTAACGAGTCCTCCTCCGAGAAAACTAAATAGTTTCTGATTAAGGAGCCCCAATGTTGCTTTAACCAAGATCTGGTTGACTGAATTGAGGTTATGCTATCCAAGCTCGGATACCCTCCCTAGGAGTCTTCCCAAAAGAGGTAGGAAAGACCATCATGAACATCCCAAGACACAAAATCTACCACTATGTGTCTGCATTTATGAGTGAAGTTCCATATCCTGGAACCCCTTGGAGGATTGATCTCTCTCATAAGGTTATTTGAGTTTTCTACATTCAAATATTTTTCTTGCAATAATCTAACCCACCTGGTCAAGGGTTCTTTTATCATTTTCCAAACAAGTTTTGCACCTAATGCTTGATTCTAGAGAAGCTGATCTCGAACCCCCAGACCCCCAAAGCCTTTGGTTTACAAATTTTCTCCCATGCAATCAAGGCCAATTCTGTTTTTTACTTCAGAATTCTGCCAAAAGAAGTTCCTCATTTTCTTTATTTTGAAGGCATGCATTCTTGTAGTTAGAGCCAAAAAGGAGAGAAGATAAATGGGCAAGGCTGAAATAACCGAATGAAGCATAACAAGCCTGCCCGCCTAGGAAAGCCACTTCCCTTTCTAAGAGTTGATAGACTTATCCATTTTAACTTTCAAGGGGTCCCATAGTTTTGAGTTTCTTAATGGGCAAAAGGCACCTCTTAAAGTTAAGAATTTTAAGAATTATTTCTTCTATCTTAGAGGAGGTTGAGAAGAAAAAAATTTCCGATTTCTCTCTATTGACAGATTGACCCGAGGCTTTACCATATGAGATCAATAATTCTGAAACCGGAGTTGCCTCTATTCTTTTAGCTGCTCCAAACAAAAGGTTATCATCAACAAATTGTTGGTGAGTAGCACAGAAATTTGTAGTTATCTTGATACTTTCGATTTTGTTTTGCAGGTGCATTGCTTTGATTGCTCTCCCTAATCCTTCTTCCATTATGATGTAAAGAAAGGGAGAAATTGAATCTCCTTCTCGGATCCCCCTTGAGGCTGCAAAGTATCCTTGTGGAATGCCATTGATTAGTATTGAGAATTTTGGTGTGGAAATGCATTCAAACACCCAATTGATTCATTGGTTATTAAAGCCAAAGGCTTGCATTATTTTACAAAGAAAACACCAATCCACATTATCTTAAGCCTTTGAGATGTCTAATTTTATTATCATTTCTTCTTTATTGGAATTTTGCAAAGTGTGGATAGTTTCTTGGGCAACAATTACCCCATCTAAGATCAATCTACCTAGGACAAAACCTATTTGCTCCTACAAAATGATGCTATTCATAAGGGATTTTAATCTATTTGTCATAACCTTGAACAAAATTTTATAGATTGTGTTGAAAAGAGATATAGGAAAAAAAATCCCCAAGTTTGATGGCTTTCTCTTTCTTCGGAATAATGGTAATGAAGGTATTGTTAATTTCCTTAAGAAGTTTGTCAGACTTTCTTGAAGCCTCCAATGCATCCACCAACTCTGGCCAGCATTTCTTGAAAATGCTAGCTAAATACCCGTCTCGGCTGGGAGCCTTGTCCGATGGAAATTGATCAAGTTCTCTTTAGACCTCCTCCACGGTTATTTTTTCATTTAATTTGCTATTTTCCTCTTTAGTTATAGTTTTGGGAATAGTTGAAAGAAACTTCTTTTGGTATGCTAGGACAAAGCCTGATTCATTGTTTAGTAGCTTGGAGAAGAAGAGAATAATATTATCACAGATCATTTGCTAGTCTTCAATTATTTGAAGCCCCTGATTTTCCAATTCGTAAATGCTATTTATTCTTCTTCTTTGGTTGGTAACATTATGAAAAAATTTGGTATTCCTATCTCCAACTTGAAGCCAACTCTCTCTTGATTTCTATTTCCAGAAAAACTCTTCTTTAGAGAGAATATCCTCATAATCTGCTAATAATTCCTTTTCTTTTACAAATTCCTCTTGAGTCATACCATCCTTAATAACCTTTTTATTCAAATCTTCCAGCTTCCTCATTCCACCATTGATCTATGAGGACTCAGAAATTGGGATCTTTCATCCACATATTCTCAAATCTAAATAGAGGTTTCTAGAATCCTAGAGGACCCTGAATAGTCAAAATAAGTGACAAATGGTCTGACCCTGAGCATGGAAGAACTTTGCAATCCAGAGCATAAGGAAAGGAAGTATAATCGCCCATCCAAAAAAACCTGTCAATCTTTTCTGCTATGTGGCTAAAACCTAGCCTCTTATAAAGATCTCAAACCTAAATGGAGGTTTTGGGAATCCTAGAGAACCATGAATAGTCAAAGTAAATGGGAAATGCTCTGACCCTGAGCATTTAAGAACTTTGCAATCCAGAGCATAAAGAAAGGAAGTATAATCGCCCTTTCCAAAAAACCTGTCAATCTTTTCTACTATGTGGCTAAAGCCTAGCCTCCTCTTAGTCCAAGTAAATACATTGTCCCCTCAGTCCACCTCAAGGATTCCATTCTGTCAATCAGTCATTGAAATCTTGTTGGGATCTTCCAAGGCTAGTCAGACCGCCTATTTTCTCATTTGAACTCCTGATTGCATTCAAATTCCCCCACAATAAAAATTGTCTCATCATGGAATTGAGATAAAACTCCATCTAATTCTACCCAAAAGACTCTCTTCTCTGCCAGTGTCGCTGGGCCATCTTCGTTTAGGATTTAGACAATTTTTAAAATACAAATTATTTAACTGCAAAATGATATTCTATAAAGCATAGCATAACTTATGATCAAAACACAAACATTCATTGTCTAATGTTTATATAGATTTCAAAGCATTGTCTAACAAATTATTTAACTGTAAAATGAAATTCTATAAAGCATAGCACTATTGAACCCCCCAAAAAATACAACGAGCAAACATTGTAATAGAAAAATAGAAAACTAAGACAAAATAATCTTTACTAGTTTCGTGATTTATATTTCTTTTGTAAAGAAGGCATTTATTGTATTTTTTCTTCAATGTATTTAAATATTATGTATGGAAAATGTATTTCAACATCATTAATACCACAAAATAAATATATAGATTAAGAAAATTTATAAACTATTTAAATCTTGTTAATAACTATATTTAGGCTATACACTTAACCAATACATTGCATTGTTATTCCATATTATTAAATTAAAGATAGTTGAATCACATTGTTTCTTTTTTTTCTTGTCTTTTTTCTCATGTTCTTTCAAAATAGATATTAGCTTATATATGATGTGTTTCTTTTTTTTTATTTTCAAGATTTTTAGTATTACAATGGTACAATATCTGATTGTTTTATTTCTGTCGAGGTTCGTACTAATTGAATCTTTCGATCCACTTCAAAAGTAGAGTATTCCTGTCTTTGTAAAAAATTAAACCCTCATTTTGATTAGTTTTATATGTAAGTGTTTTCTAATTATTATAATGTTTATTTTATGAAAAATATATGGGTGTTAACAGTTATGAATAACAAAAATATAAGAATAGGGAAATCAAATTATAGATCATCTGATGTTGAGTTTTAATTATAGATCAAGAGATGACCAGTTGCATGATTTGTTCTTGCATAAAATAAACACTATAACAAATAGAAGACTATTTATTTTAAATCAAAATTTAAATCTAATTATATCTAGAAAACATTATAAATTTTCTTAAAAAACCTTTCCAAAAAATGTTAAATTAATAATAATCATATTTTTTGTTTTCAAAAAGTAATGAATTAATTAAATTAAAAATAATATTCTAATCATTTCCTTTACTTTGAGTTGTAATCCACCTATTGAACACACGACAACAGGAATCATAAAAATTTAGCCATGGTGTTATGGAAGGTATAAATAAAATCCATATCAAATCTCATTATAGCTCTATATCATTATTCAAACCTTTCATAATACCATGACTAAAATTTTATGATATTTTATCTTATTTTAAATCTTGTGATTTAACACATCAAATGTAGAAACACTTAATGAAGCATTGAATACACTAGAACCTTCATTTAAATACTCATATCACTAAGATCACAAATCTACAAATAGAATAAAAACATGTACAAGAAAACAACCCATCCACAATGAATAATAACACCATATCCAAAAATAGACATAAATAAAATACATTCAACATCAAGTTAATCCATAATAAATTTAGTAATAAATTATAATAAATATTATAAAAATAAATATTAATAATGCGCATTCCATACTGCATTAAGATCATACCTCAAATGCTTCAACAAATATTGAAAATCTCTTGATGTTAAAAGTTTTTCAAAAAATCATCTTTCAATGAAGCTCTCAATATTTTCTGCCTATATCCTCTTTGGGAAACTCTTGATTCTACAATAGAAAATCTCCCACAAAAATTGAAAGAAAAAACCACTAATTGAAATACAAAAGTATAAATAAAATATTATTATCTAGATTTATTAAACTACGGAATGACAGCTATTTTCTCAAATCAAAATTTCACCACTTATCTTTTAAGCGAATTTTTAAGAGTGAGAACAATTCCAAAATTACTGTTTGAAAAAAATATATGATTACTATTAGTTTAACATTTTAAATATTTAATAAGAAGATTATTTTTAATTTAAGTATTTCATTATTGTTTGAAAAAAATATATAATTATTATTAGTTTAACATTTTAAATAATTTTAGTTTCTATTTTCCTAAATTTTTTGGAAAGGGTTTTAATAGAAAATTTATAATGTTTCAAGATATAATTAAATTATAATTTATAATGTTTCAAGATATAATTAAATTTAAATTTTGTTTTAATAATCAGATTATGTGATTCCCACTTAAAATTGGTAGGGCAACTTATTAAAGAGAAATTATAAGACCATATTCAATGGTATGTTATAGAAAATCTTATAAGAGTATGTAGATGACATGCTAGCTAAGTTAAAAATAAGAGAAAATCTATATATTCTCGAGCTTGAACAAATCTAAGTTATGGCATAACATAAGAATTGTGACTTTAGTGTCACATTTAGAAAGCATCTAGGATTGATTTTCTCTAGTTGAGGCTTTTTTGTTGACCCAACAAATGTAAAATCTGTTTTAGAAGTGCCACCACCAATAATATCCACTACTTGGACACGAAATTTTTTATTTTTCTAAATTACTCTTAGCATCCATTACAAACTTGATTGAATGATCATCTTCCATTTGATTTAGTAGTGCTAAATCTAATACTCCTCCAATCACCATAGTGGTGGAAACTCGACGATGCTTTATAGTTATATTCTTATGATCAAAGTATTAGCTTTCCATGAATAGGGTCATCTCCTGACCCAAACATTAGTCTCAAGGGTTCACTCCTAATGCCCTAGCCTACAAATCTTCTCAAGGAAAGGCAAAGGCTATGTAGTTTGCATCCAGGAGACTACTCTCTCCTCTTGAAGAGATCTTGATCTCTCTCTAATCCCAACAATTAATTAAGTGAACCTTTTAACTTAACCTCATTGCAAGAAGAGATAAACATTTCCATCTAGTGTTGGTTCCATATTCATGAGCATACAAACATTAGTGTTCAATGTAGACATTTATGCAAGGGTCATATCACATCTCCTACACTCGGGGATTATCACATTATCACAATCACATATATACAAAGAAATATTTTGTAGATATTACAAGTTCACATGATGGCTAGCTCCAGCATACATCAAATACCTAATGAGTAGATCACACATACATCACATAAACATTAGTGATTTTCTCATATAGGCATTACGAATGACGATGATTGTCTCATATATATGCATCATAAGATATAAGTGATTGGCTCATTTACAAGCTTCACGGATAAGTGAATGGTTCATATTCATGCATCACAAGTTAATAGTGATTGACTCAAGTACAAAAACCACATATAATAGTGATTGGCTTCTATAGGCATCACAAAGACAATATGACTGACTCATCCTCAATGGCTAACTATCTCCCGTCCATAGTGCATCTTAGATAGAGAAGGAATGTCGGTGCACTGCACACTACACCATGGGTCCCATTCTTCTCTGTGATCATTTGCACCAATGGATTTAGGTAGAGGATTCAGTGCATCCCATACTATACTATGGGTCCATCCTTAACCCAACAGGGTCAAGTATACCATCAATCAACTGGGAAGAGGATTCAGTGCATCCCATGCTACACTGTGGGTTCATCCTCAGTCTCAAGGATTTCCACAAGTAGTGAAACAACCTATCCCACTTGATTCTGACTCAATTGCCTATAGGCCACTCACGACAAGCCCGTTCAATCAGGAAGAAGTATCTTCTGACATATACCCCACAGTGACTTTAGGGATATTGCCAACTATCTTCTTCACAATCCTGGGTAACACTTGGCATTGATCACCCCATGCAAGGTGTCTGCCAGTGAACCCTCTTGATATAATGGTTAGCTCTGGTTACCGCTACTCGCATGGCAGATACCCATGCAACCGTTACCATATCAGCAACCGTTACCATATCAGATCCCAGATAGCCCTTAGAAATCCTTCACCTCTGTGAACTCAGTGAGTGTTGGGAAATCCAACATTATAACAGTAGCTCTAGCTTCCACCATTGGCACTGTCCAATGACTCGACCTGTTGTCTGTTACCATATCATGTCCAAGGTAGTCTAGGTAATGTCACCTCCACGAACCAGGTGATTGCCGACTAATCGCTTATAGTAGCCTAGACATCGATCATTGGAACGATCCGATAACTACTTGTCTCTGCATAAATATCCCATCAGTTCACTCTTGTGGGGGTCATACACATCAAGATTCACAATACTAGACAAATAGATAAGAACAACACAATCAAGTAACTAAGGATGCTATAACTCTTGGTTTTAACTTCACCAACACATGATACAATTGTAAAGAACCAACACAAGATAGCCTCATCTCATCCTATACCCTTAAGCCATTACTGATTGTATGGTAGTCAACCCATGTTCACGTCCTTGAACTTGCTATTCAATAGAATACAACATAATAATACACTTATTTAATTTTCTTAAATCTTTCATAATCTTCTAATACCGAATCGGCCTCATCTGAAGCCTACTAGGGATGTCAGATCAAAATGTTAGAAACAACTTTGAATCCTAGATTTATCCCCCCCTAGACCCTACCCCTACGAACATGAGGTCACGGGAGAATCCTTCACCCAAGGACCGCCTGTGTTCCCGCTTCCAAATGGGTCAAAGTCACACGTAGTTCTCCTTATAAGTTCTCTAGAGGACACCTACACTCAAGTTCCCATAACAGAGATTTTGTTAACGTTACCCTTCAAATAAAAATAGTTAATAATAGTTAAGTAATCATAAGTAAGCTCACCTTTTAACAACCCATACCGTAACTCTTCCATCCACGTACGTCCTTAACTTAAATTTAAACTTCGTCACATTATTCAAAATGAATGTCATTAACCTCTTATAGGTTTACCTCCTTGACATAGGGGTTGGGTTGGTCCCTTGATTCTCTTTGTTTATATAAACTACACGTATTTCTAAATTCAAACATTTAGCAAACACTATATCCTTTATATCATTGTATGTAGATGTAGATTGAATAATGAGTAGTAATATTCTTAACTCTCTCTAATTTTCCTTTTACCCTATCCCTTTACTATAATCTCTTATTATTGTGATGATCTAGCTTATAGGCTAGATAATATCTTCATACAATTATTTAAATTCTTAATATGACCTTAATGGTCACCAATAAGGTATTTAGATAAGTTTCATAACATGTTCATACAAGGTAAATCATGGGAATATCAAAGGAGGAGCATGAGATGGTGCAGAGAGAGATGGGCAAAGGGAAACTCATGGTAGTCTTGCAGTGGTTATCTTGATACATAAAGCACGAATGTCTCCAAATAGAGGCAATAGAGCAAATTTTAGCAATTACACCAAACATATCTCATTGTTTTAGAGCTAAGTACACTTTCTCCTACATGTCTTTATTAAACAGTGTTTAATTCCGATTTATTGATTTCCATAGATGAAAATAATTAATCTAGGACGATTTAGATGTATGGATTTGGTCAAGTTGTCATATACATCAAGGAGATGGCATGCCTCATACATGATATACATTCTGAAAGTATTTTGTCAAAATAGATCAAGTGCATCAAGTAGGTATTTTGTTTCTTGAAATACTCTATCATCAATTTGTTATAGCTACCTGGATTCTATAAAGGAATTGGTTCATTGGGTTGGGTTTTAGTATGGTTCATTTTGGATTCTTGTTGTCAGGAGCAATTTTTAGTGTGAAATTTTTATTGCAACTAAGATAGTTATAGAACTAATATATATATTGCTATAAATATTATGAGAACTCTTGGTTTGATATTCATTGGATTATTTACTAGTAACCATGGGTTGGAAATCATTTGTATACCCTATAGAGGTAGTTGTCAATGTTTCACAAGAATACCAGTGTTAGATATATCAAATATAGTTTTATGATAACTATATATGACACAACCATAAACCTTGTATTTGTATAAGAACATAGCATGATTGATTTGCATAGTACTATAGTGTTTTTTTTCCTCCCTGTCTCCATACCGTAATAATGGCTTGGTTGCCTTCACTCATATGTGTCCATTCTTTCTTAATGGTGGATCAAAATCACCCATACTTCATATGTGTCCATTCTTTCTTAATGGTGGATCAGAATCACCCATACTTACACTGTGTGTTTGTTAGTCATAACCTTTCTTGGCACCATACATCTTTTTTTAATGGGTCACAAGTTAGTCATCCTCATTATCCTCCAATAAATGCCCACATAGCAGGGCCATACATAGCCCATGCCTTGTGAATTCATCAACATTGACTATAATATTTTATTTACTTTTTATTTCCCAATGCCTAAACGTGAGACATAACACCACCACCACAAAATCTTTTTATTTCCCAATGCCTAAACGTGGGATGTGACACCACCACCACAAAATCTTATATAACTAAATTATCTTTAAGGAAATTTATTAGTATAAAGAGATCCATTTCCTCTCTAATAGATAAGTGTGAATCATTTTCATACCTATTAACAATCTTTTCACAAGATAAAAGATATCTTGCATTCCATCTATTCTTTATGAAACCCCTCGAAAAGAAATTGCTATATATATTGACTAGATTAATTGCTTTGGGACACTTCTTACTAAAAACTGATTCTAAAGGTTGAGAGACGAGCATCTATCAAATAAAAAAATATTATTAATCTATAAGATTAACTATAAACCAATAGAACATGCATGTACATCTACCACATTCAACTCCCAAAATCTCTAACACTACATCAAGTGTATTTAGTCTGAAAGAATAAATATTATTATAAAATGATAGAAATCATAAAAAAAATATTTATTAAACCATATGTCTTACCATTTACAGATAAAATCAGTTACATTATAAAAGTAATAATAATATAACATCAAGAATTTAAAACAAACTTTATCGCAAACTTCCCTATAAATTTTCCATATGATGGAGAGTCATCTTAACCATTCAATATAATAGTAATTATAGAAGACCTCAGTATGGCTACAATAATATCAACTCTATGTCCGCCTAAGGTCAATAGATCAATGGAAAAATCACAATGTCCATGTTCCACAACAATTGACAAGATCTCCGATTTCTATAGAATTCCAAACGCTGAGGAGAGTCCACTTCTCTTCTTTTCCCACTTGTCCATGCTCTCCAACTCTGAAAGGCTCAAACAAATAAAATGCTATGTCACCTCCCGTCCGAATATAACTATCTGGCCACGCCACATTGTCATACCATCAACTGTGAGGAAGCGAGGACAATGTGTTTCTACTAAATGGAATTGATTTTCCACATAATCAAACTCTATAACATTTCCACCGCAAAACCATAATAAACGTCCAAATGCAGGTAAAGGTGGATGCATAAATCCAAATCTAAAATTATGATTAGCAAAGGCATTAACATTGCTCATGTCTCTCCATATTCGTGTGTTGGGATCATAATATTGTACAGGCCCTCCATTAATATGTCGTTTCATCACATATAACTTGTTATCAACAAATGCAATGTGGCAGGCATTGTCGCCCCAAATCAAGGGAGGAAGATATTCCCACATGTCTTCCTCTACATTATAAACTGCTGCTGTAAACAAAATCTCACTATTCTTGTCACAACCTCCAGCAATGTAGATTAGTTCTTTAGCTGAGTCCACTGAACAACCAAAATGAGATCTGCTATAAGGAAGGTCAGCACCTCGCTTCTATGTACCTGAAACAAATCCGAACAACCATAGTTTGTTATTATGATTTTTATTTTCTGGTTGTAGAGTGGAGATGGGGAGATTTTGGCTTAATAGAAGACTCTAATGGTCATCCCAAATAGGTAAGTGCGTAATTAATTTTGATGGAAGAGGGAGAGCAGAAGACTCTAATGGTCATCTCAAATAGGTAAGTGCGTAATTAAGTTTGATGGAAGAGGGAGATTTTATATAAAATCGATGAAATCATTTCGTTATCCTTGAAACACTTATCTTGGACTAAAGCATGTTTTATCAATTTAGAAAGGAAATCAGGAATTAATAGTAATGAATAAGAGGGTTTTGTACAAATAAGTTTTTCTTTTTATTATTTATCAAATTATATTGTTCTATCTTTCAATAGAAAAAAGGGGTTAAGATTAGTGGGTGTGCTCTTTTTAACAAATTTTAAAACATTTAATTTATTTTCATATACTAAGTATGTTTGTGTACACTAGACTAAATGCATTGATTAGTTTTTCAATCTAATAGACATCCTCAAAATCACCTTCTCATATTTAAGGTTGGTGTATTGTTGCTAGGTTTGTGGTACCATGAAGGCTTTAATAGTCTTATTATATCATTGGTGGCCAGAGGACTACATTTTTTTCTAAAAAATTCCTTAATTCCTAATTTATTATATTCACATAGTAGAGTTATAATCATACACCCTAATTCTCTATCTTATGTTATAAATCATTATTTTTATTTAATTTTCATATAAAAACCATAAGAAAGTAATTATATATTTTATAAAGATTAATGAAATAAAATATGGTCATAATCTTATTTATATGCTCAAAATTGTCTTCTCTTTAAAAGACGAGTCTTGTCTTTATAACAAGGATAATGCTTTTAACTTTACCTTAATATTTATTATCTACAATAGAAAACTTGACTATAATTTTTATTTATTATCTCAATAGAGAACTTGACTATAAATTTTTATTGCTAACGATCCACTCTAGAGGGAACAAAATTAATGCTCTCTCCTACCTTGGGAAACTTGAAATTGAAGATTCTATTGGTGGATTTCTTTGGTAGTCTATTTTTTCTCAAGATGTTTGTGTTTGAACTCTACAAATATTCATTATTCTTTGCTACCATTAACTGTTTCTTAAAGATGGAATGAGTTGAGTAACCCATTCTTGAAATAGTTTCATGTAGTCGTGTATTTTAGTTCAGTTTCAAAAGGGAACAAAATCTTGTCTTAACAGTTGTAAATGTAGTCATAGTTTTAGCAAAAGCTAAGGAAAATGTCTGTTCAAATTGCTGGTTTGCATATTGATTTCTTCGACAGCTTACATGAACAAATTATAACACATATGATGATACTCTCCTGCTTGAAGTTTTAATATGGTGAGTTGTGTAGAATGAACAAATTATAACACATATGATGATTTGTAGACATATATTGACCCGAATAATGAAAATAAGAAATAAATAGATGGATTCTTATACTCTTTTTTACAATATTATTTATATTATTTTCTCATTGTATCACAAAAGTTAAGAAAAGAAAAAAACAAGCGTAGCAACGCATATTATTATTAGTAGTGTTATTCTCCTTTTCTGTAGGTTGAATGTATGTAAGTATAGTGTAGCCACAAATACATGTTTGTGAATATGGTTGTAAGTTCACTTCTTCGTACCTATCTTTTTTTTTTAAGAAAGAACGAATAAGAAGATGCAAGTGTACGCATCAGCCGATCCTTAATAATCTGGGAATACTAAACCAACAACTTTGTGTGGCATCATTTAAACCAGATCCAAGTAGGTTTCATCTGGTTTAAATAAATAAGTGTTACCTTTAATAAGTGTGAGTGTTACATATATATGAAAAAAACTGTTGGCAATTATTGGTCACATATCTACAAAGAAAGATCGGAAACAACACTAATATTCTTCAAACTAGGAAACGAGTTCTATCCTTTGAACTATTCTTAGAATTTCAAGTTAAATATCATAATAAATGTTTGCAGTTTGGGTAAATTTTGTATTACAGTTCTCTCTTTAAGTTGGACTTGTTGTTTCAAGATTAAATTAAAGAAATTCCCAAATGGGGACATTACATAGAGGATGAGGAAGAAATCAATTAAAAAAAAAAAAAACACCAAGGTTTGATAAAACTCATAATCAATGTTATTAGTATAAGAAATATGGTCATTTGACAAATGAATATAGGAAGAAACATTCAGATATGGATAAAAATGGTGCAAAAAATTTAGATTCGTCTAATAATAACTTTGGTACTTTATTCATAACTTGTAATGTTGCACAACAAAGCTCTAAAGATATATGGTTTCTATATAATGGCTCTAGCGATCACATGACAAGAAATAAAGAGTTATTTGTTAATTTGGATGATTTTGTGAGATCGAAATAAAATTGGGAAATGATATTATAGTATCTATAATGGGGAAAGGTGTTATAAATGTATTGACTAAAAATGGAGATGAGAAATATATCCGTGGTATTTACTTTGTACCTAGAATAAACATAATCTAATGAGTGGTGGTCAATTAAAGGAAAAAGGGTATAAAGTTTTCTTTAACAAGGATGTATGTACAATCTTGAATAGATATCCTAGTGATGGGTTGATTTCCAAGGTTGAGATGACTAGGAACTAGATGTTCCCCCTATAGATTCATGACATTCAAGGAATAAAGGAAGCTAATTTCAAGGCAAAAAACTTAGACCAAACATGACTTTGGCATTTGAGGTATGGTTATCTTAATTTTGATTTCTTTAGTTTATTGGAGAAGAAGAATATGGTAAAAGGCTTTCCACCAATAATGTGACCTGCTAATTCTTGTGAAATTTATATTATGGCAAAACAACATAGAGAAATATTCTAGTAGGAAGATCAAGTAGGCAAGTGTACCTTTGGAGTTATTTCATATTGACATATGTCATGCTCGAATGCAAAATTCCATCCTTAGGAGGAAGTCTATATATTTTGACATTTATTGCCGATTCTAGTAGGAACACTTGGATATACTTTCTAAAAGAGAAGTCTAATGCTTTCAATAAATTCAAGGAACTCAAATCAATGGTGGAAAAGCAAAGTGGACTCTTCATCAAGGTACTTAGATCTAAAAGGGGTGGTGAAAACATGTTTAATGAATTTTTAGATTTTCGTAGAGAACATAAGACCAAGAAACAATTCACAATAACTTATACACAATAGAAGAATGGTGTATTAGAGAGGGAAAATAGAACAATAATGGAGATGGCAAGGATTGTGTTAAATACTAAAACCTTGTCTAATGACTTTTGGGCTGAAGCAATAGCATGTGAAGCATTTATTTTGAACAAAATCCCTAGAAAGCATGTTAAAGATAGAATCCCACAAGAAGCATAATAAGGTAAGAAATTTTTTGTATCTCATCTTAGAATCTTTGGATGTGTTACATATTTTTTAGTGCCAACTAAATAAAGAAAAAAATTAGTTGATAAGAGTGAAAAATATATTTCCATTAGTTATAGTGAGCAATCAAAAGCTTATCGATTAAATTCTTGATGATCTAGCATTGGTCAGTATTCTTCTAAACCGACTATGTAAATTCAAATGTCTAATTGGCCTTCCAGCCTTAGACATTTTATGGGATCGTCTTATATGCATATATATATCGATTTGCTTCTATTTATCGATGATTGGTTATCTAAACTTCCCACCACCCTTGTTAAAGTTGGGTTAATAATTAGGGTGTTAACACATTAACATAAGACATGTTGATTGGACTATGTCTGCTCCTTGTGAAGAGATGCATTGTTCCATGTAAAGCCGACTTCATTGCATGAAACGTGTTGGTTGGTTTAGCAAATGTGTGGTTATATAGTTCGATCATTCATATTCTCCAAGTGATCGATTCAGTAACCCATAGAATCCTCACAATAAACAATGCATGTTCATCAGGTAGTGGTTCATCCATCTACAATAGATCGTGTTCCTTCTATCACAGATCAAAGTGCATACATTCTACAATAGTTTACTCTGCAGTCCATTGATATTCATCTTCAACAGTTCGTGAATAAACTAAAGAAGACCGAGTTTCATAGTAGATCATATATTCTCTATTGTGGATTGTTGCAATTTGTATATAGCTTCAAGAGTGAAGCCAATTCATTGTAAAGACATCTATTATATTGGAAAATACAATAAGGAACATTATTGCTAGGTTTTTCACCTTCAAAAGGAAGGTTTTCCTAGGGTAAATTCTATGCATTTTGTGTGAATTTTCTATCTAAATAATCTGATCATTAAATTTAACATGGTATAAGAGCCACGATGAAAGAATATCATGATCAAATTCTCTACAACATAAGTATTCTCTCCTTTCTCTCTCTCCATTAAGTAGTATCTCTAAGTCTTGAAAATGGTGAACAGTCTTAAAGTCGAAGATAGGCTTGAAGGCACATCTAACTTCACCTCATGGAAGTTTAGAGTGCTCATTGCACTTGAAGAAAATGATCTTCTTCAATTTGTGGAGGAAAAGGATTTATCTGAACCTAAAGATCATGAGGAGAAACACCAATTCAAGATAAATGCCATCAAACCAAAGAAGATATTAATCAACTCCGTGAGGGATCACTTGGTGCTTCTCATCTCCAAGAGGACAACTGCGAGAGATATGTTCAAAACCTTGGAAGATTTATATGAGATTCACAACGTAAGTAGGGCTCTCTCCTTGAGGTAGCAACTCCACCAAGTGAAGATGGTAAAGGGAGATTCACTCATCACATACTTCACGAAAATTTTAGAATTGAGAGATCAACTAAATACAATTGCGGATCAAGTGATTGACAAAAACCTTGTCATGCTAGCCTTGAATGGTCTGCCTCATTCATGGGAGACATTTATCCAAAGCATAAGTGGAAGATCCAAATTACCTAAGTTTGATCGACTCCATGCAGATTGTATTCAAGAAGAATCAAGATTGACCGCTAGAGAAATTATCAAGAGCTCTCAAAATGAAGATACACATGTTATTTCCACTCAATCTACCAAGAAACGTAAGAATTGGAAGAAGGGAAACTTGAAAAGGAATAAAAATTTGAAATTATATTTTGCACCTAATTCTAGGAAGAGAAGAAAGATCTCTCTCGCCTCTAGTGTTTTAGTTGTGACAAGTTTGGTCACTTTGCAAAGGATTGTTTGACAAGACCTAATCATCAAGGAGAAAACATTAATGAAGTCTCATCTCAGAAGGAGGTTGAAGATAACTTCAATTTTATTTTCATATCAGCATTATCAAGCAATGTTCCTACGGACAATGATACCTACTTGATTGATAGTGGAGCCTCTCGACATTATTAGGCTTACCTCAAAATCAGAACCTCAATTGAGAAAATCATAACAATTCCTCCACAAGTAACCATAGAAGTAAGGAGTGGCAAGAGATAACAACACATCTACCCTTAATGGAGGAATTTTGGACCGATATCTTTGACCAAGTAGACAAACCAACAAATGAAGGTGGATGGGAAATAGAGTTTAAAGACTGCAAACCCTGCAATAACAGATCAAAACCATTGAGTGATTGTAAAGAAAAGGTGTTTGAAGGATGCGAACCTAAAAATATTTGGCCAAAAATAAATAAAACTAAAGGCTCACTTAGGCAAGGGGAGTTGACGATTCCCATGCAGATGAGAGTGCGAGCGAAGCACCAGAGTGGTTGAATCAAAATCTCCTGATAAGTTAGTTCGTGGGATTTACATTTCATAAAAAAAGAATGGGGCTATTAAGTTTGAGTATTGAAAGGTAGAATGTCTAAAATCACAAGCAATGGGTTGGAGAAGCCTCCACAACATTGCAAAACTTGTGAAATGATTTGGATAGTGAATAGCCATGAAGATAGCGCATATTGGCTATGACTCTTTCCAGTACCCTTAAGAGGAATAGCTATCAAATGGTACACAAAAATTGAGTTAGTCTACAACACTACTTGGGAAAGATAAAAAAAATCTTTCAAGGAAGAATTCAAATTTCTAAGAGATGAAAATGAGATTGTATCAAAGATCTATAATACAAAGGAGGGTAAGCATGAGAATACCAGGGCTTACAAATGAATACTTAAAGAAATATAGGTGAAATTATAAAAGGAACCCCTGGACAACCTTAATAAAAGATGGTGTGTTGAAGGTCTTATTCCCTCATTATGAAGTAAAATGAAGGTAGTGCCTCCACCGTCCTATATCAAAGCATATAATTGGCTGATGGACATAGATAGTGAGGAAAAAATGTCCTCACATGGTAAAAGAAAAATGGAAAATGATGATAGCTCAAACAATAGTAGCAAGAATGAATTTAGGATAGTACAAGCACTTTGGAAATACATGCTTTGAATGATGAAATAGTTGAAGAAAAAAAAATAGATCATTAAGGAGAGTAGAGAAATCTGGTGCACAAAATGTAAATGTGAAGGACATGCTGAAACTAATTGCCCAAAGAAGCTATTGTGTGAGATTTGTTAGGTTTTGGGACACTACATTAAAGAATTCTTGTGCATTTTGAAATATAGTACACAAGAACTCTTTACATAGGGAGACAAGCTACCCCACCAAGTATGCCATCGAAACCACAAAACAAGCACTCTTAAGTAAGGAGGATAGGAAAACTTCCATTCTGCAGCTCCAAACAGAAAAGTTTGAACCATCAAATACAGGAGCGAAGATTGATACTGGACAAACCATTGTGTCCTGAGGCCAGAATCTACCCAAGTTGGAGAACACTCTTCTAACTGGGAACCTATTCTTTGATACCAATTGTTAGACACAATGCACCACTGAGAGGGGGCGGGGGTGAATCAGTGGTTCTCAAATTCCTTTTCTTTTTGCAATCCTATGTGAGCATATTGGTTGATAGATTTAACTTAATGCATACTTACCGGTTATGGAGGAGACTCACTTAAATGCAAACACACTCACAAGGGTACATCACATAACACCAATATATACGAGGAAAACCCAAGATGGGAAAAACCTCAGTGAGCAATATTGTTGGAGTCTACTGCTCCAATCCAACCTCACAATAAACATAGTTACAATGTTTAGGGCACCAACCCAAGGAGAACCAACCCCTACTTGATTTATGGGCTACAACCCAAAGGAGCACCAACCCCTGACTTTAGGGCACCAACCCAAGGAACTACAACCCCTGTACTGAGCAAAAACTTAGTGTTCACAATATAAACATCAAATACATAAGTGGTTATCTTGTTATAAGTGAATCTTGCAACCATTACATTTATCTTACTCTATCGGTGAGATACCTTCTTTGCTTTACCGACTCACTTCTTTGCTTCTGTTCTAGTAAGACTTACCAGTATATCTCTCTTCAGTAATGCTCTCATTGAATCTCCTCTTCACTGCTCTACTTTTCACTAATTCTCCTCTCGGCCAGTTCTCTGTTTAACTTCTCTACAACCTCCTTCACTTCTGCATTGCCAGTAGAACACTACAGGTTCTTCTATCCAACTAGTTGACTGCTTCAACCAGGTTCTCTCTCACTCCCACTCTCTTTACATATGCTTGTTGAGCACTTGGTTGATTTTATCTTGCTTGCAGAAGTCTTCAACTTCACAATCACACAATATTCTATTATTTAGTAGCACTAAACATTCTCTTCAGCCACACACTTATATACTGGTTTTCCCTCCAGAAACCAATTCAAAATATAGGCGGTTAGGGTTTCCTCACCATCATCGAGGCAAACCAAATCCAATAAGATCTTGCATGATATGATCTTTCTAACATCCAATTGCACAATTCTGCCATATTCACATCTCCTAGATCACACCTTACATCTCTGGCGACTTACTTTTTATCCTAATAGCTAATCCCTTGGTCAATCACAAAAGATCTCTCGTGCCTTTTCCTCTATCGCCTCGATCTGCTCAATCACTCTTAGCAGACTTGTAGTTGTCTTCCAGACCTCGAGCCTAAAACCCCTACAATCACTCTGCAACATGTCTCGTTATTTGTGTGACCTTTCATTAAAGTCAACCAACCCTGCAACAACCCTATCGATGTACATTTCGTCTTTATCCAAACACAGGTTTTCCATGTTGACTCCATGTGGCATTCATATCGACTAACTGCCAGCTTGGCACCAGCCACTCAACCAATTCCTCTTCCTTGCCAGTATCACACACTGTACTGGTAACCTCATCATGTCTGCATCTTGATGGACTATGGGTGGAACACCTTGATCAGTCGTCAGAAATATCTTTCTTTGAGAAAGCTCATTTTCTCATTTCCCCAAGGTGGAGAGTCATTTGCATCTACACCTTGCTCATATTACCGGTGGGCTTACATATCGGTTATCAGTCTTGATGACACCAGTCATCAACCTTTTCTAGACTCCTTCATCGATCAGACCATTCTCCACTGACTGTATCTACACAACCAGTTTGTCTAAATGAAAAACATATCACTCTTCTTCATCATGGCTTCTCTATTGATCCAGTGTATAACCCTGATCTCATGCACTTAACACATTTCCTCAATTCACCAGTGGATCTAGTGTGATCCTTCAAGTCCTTTCTTTTACCTCTTCACTCTTATCTCACCAAACTATAATGCCTCAATTCATATAAGAGATAAGCCCCACTTACTTGGTGGAGTAACACCTTATCATTTGCTCACGTGAGTTCCCTGTTTGTGCATCATATCTTCAAATAGGAACATGTGATTCAGTGTGGACACACTTACTATTTAGTCATTGCTTCTCATGATGATTGCATCTTCAACCAGTGAGGGTCCTGTAGTTTTGCAACCTCACAACACACTGGTTCATTCTTTTCTACCAGTGTTGATGTGATTCAGATAACATTCTGCCTCTTCATCACAAACAACCACTCAAACACCTTTCTATCTCATCACACAAGTCAGGCACTAACTTATGTATTGGTGACTCTTGAGGTCATCTTCCTTTCCTTTACCGATGTTATGCAACACAAGGTGATATCCAAGATATCGTATCCTGAACTCCTTCATATTAGCGTTTCACCTATATCTCATCTACCTGTGGTCATCTTATACCAGTTCACATCAATGACAACACAATGCCAACAACCAAAACAAGATTGGACTCCTTTGCAAATGGTGTAGACTAGGAGACACCAATATGCCAATTTCCCTAAAAAATGGCAACTATTAAAGTGATCAATATAGAAGGGATAAATAATGAAGTTTTATGTAATAACCCATCTTCATTTCTTATTTCATGTAATAACCCACCAAAATTGATTCAACAAAATTGAGTATATTTTTTTTTTTTTTTTTTTTCCTTTATTATGTTTTATTCAATTGCATACTCTGGGCATCCATCCAATTAGGATTAGGCATTCATCCATTCGGGATGAGCTTCTAACCATACGGGTTAGGCAATTGTCCATACGGGACGTAAATTCCATCTATCCAATACGGGATAGGCATCTACCCATACGGGGTAGGCATCCATCCAAACGGGATAGGAGATGCTCTGGCCAGAGACTTAGACTCATCGGGACCATTCGGGTCCTGAGCCACTCGCTAAGTACTACATTCTTCTAACAAGAATGCACCGAGGTCGCCGTCCTTAGGAGTAATTTAAAAATAACACAAGCTTGAATTCCGCCTCGGAATTTGGCTTAAAGCCTCGGGAAGTCAAGCGAATCCATACGGGATTCCTTCCGAGTATGCATTGAATTAAATTGATTATCTTATTTTTCACTTAGGTTTCTTACTCAACCAACCTAGACCCCACCCACGAACGCCTGAGTACAAGGGACAACTCCGTCCCAAGACTGCCTACATATCCACTTCGGCACAGGATCAAGGCGTAAAGTATGTAGTTCTTCTTTCTAATCTATGGTTTGATGTAAACTAATTTTGTGGGTACGCAACCCTTTCTAGGGTCAGTGTCCCAGACAGTTTCTCTGCGGTTGCTACCCACGATGGTAGCACTTAAGCGAAGGCTCAAGATGGCCTATTGCTTGTGGCCTAAACAAAATAACTAGATCCTAGTACTTATAATGAGCGTCACCCAATTGCAAATCACCAAAATCCCTTCGAGATGAATAAATAATAAAGAAAGTAAATTTCACGAGAGCTTTTAACTTGACCATCCCTAAGAGGGGTTTACTATGGTTTATCTCAACGGATGTGAAATTCATTTAAAAGTTATCTTATTAAATTATCGATCCAAGAGGGATTACCCGCCCCTTGGATTTTTTAACTTCCAAATGTCCCTTATTACTCCCCGACGATTTATAGGGACGATGCCACAGACGTCGTTAATGCAGCTTTATTAGGCGTTAAGTGCAGTAGTTCAACACGACGGCATTACCCGTAAGCGTGACCCAGAGGCACTGTATATACCGAACGCTGCTAGTTTTAGTTTTCCAACTCCATTTGTTTAGTTTTCTAAACTAACATCATGCTTGAAATATAATTATGAAATGGATGTACATAATTTAAACCTTAAATACTATTTGAAAAAAAAGAAATATCATTATTAAATGAATTAACACGTGTATTGTCATGGTAATGATAATTGTAAATTTACGAGTAATTGCATAAAAATAAGGAATACGAAATAATAATGCAATGCAAAAGTAACGTCATTTACGTACAAAATGCAGAGATGTTTTCTCTTATCACAAGACTAATTAGTTATAAGGTTACAAATTTCTCATGAGTGGCCAAATTGAATAATAATGAGACTTTACTTATCTCCAAAATCATGGGTCAAGTAATCCATTCATTTCTCTATGGAATTGAAATAATACATTGAATTCAAACTCTTGTTAATTTTAAGGAAATTAAATCTAACTAAACAAATATATAAAAAAAAAAAATTAATTTAAATTTAATTTAAAACGATACACAAATAACTTAAATTTTAAATCAAACATTTAAACCTTCCATCAAAAATTCCTATGGGCGAACCTTGTTTTATTTTTATATATATAGAACCGGGGGTGGGGACCACGGGTCCCGTCACTCCCTGCGGTCCTGCATGTGCAGGCCCGTAGGGGTTGACGGGGCCACGTGGTCCCCTCCACTCCCCTGCGGCCACTTGCAGTGACCGCAGGGTAGTGGGGGGTACCACTAACCCTGCCAGATTTTGGTAATGCCGTTCTGCGTACGTGCGGTTATTTTCGAGGTCTGTGCCGAATGCGGTAGTAAATGTGATAATTGATGATATGACATTAATATTTGTAAATTAACATTGGGTTTATATATATATGGTTTCAAATTTCTTTACAAAAGATAATTTATTTAAGAAGGTATGAACAGGGAAAATAATTAAGTTTTTTTCTTGGTTTTGTCTCTTTACAGGAAACAGGCTTTTATTTTTTTATTTTTTTTCATTCACAGAGAGAGAGGGAGAGAGATTTATCCAGCCATCATAGGGAGGGAGTTATTCCCAGACTTCTCAGGAAAGTTGTTTATTTCCAGGATTTATTTCAGGAGGATTTATTCAACTGGTATTTACAGTGAGCTCTTGTTCAATCCACAGAGAGTTTTCAAAAAAAATAATCACAAGGAGGGAGTTTAGAATGATCATAGAGAAGATATTCACAGAGATAATAAGAATAATCATTAAATAACTACAGAGAGAAAATTTGTAGTGAAGTTTATCCTTGTTTTCAAATAATTTCTTTTCTTTTCTACAGAGAATTTATTTAACCAGATACAGAGGAGATATTCACAACGAAATCTCTTTAGAGGATGAGATTCAGATAACAATAACCAGAGAGATGATCCTAGAGAAAAAAATAAAGATGGTTCTACTTAACAAGAATAAATCCAAAATTTAAAAGGAGGAGAAAAACAATTTAATCTGGATCTAAAATTTTTTTTTTTTTGAAAACAGTGAATCTAATTCTTATCAACGATTTAATCTACCCCCTTTTTTTTTTTTATTATCAAGAATCTGAAACTAATTTTTTTTTTCTTTCAAAAATCTGAAACAATGAATCAACAATTTATTCTACTTTTTATCAAACATTTTATTCTACTCCAAAATCTGAAACTAAATTTTATCAAAAATCTGAAACAATGAATCAACAATTTATTTTACTTTTTATCACACATTTTAATCTACTCCAAAATCTGAAACTAATTTTCATATCAAGAATTTAAACAATGAATCAAACAATTTAATCTACTTTTTATCAAACATTTTAATCTAATTCTTATCAAAATCTGAAAACTAATTTCACAAATGAATTTCATTTTCATAAAATAATTTAATCTAATCTAATCTACAATAAGAATAAGATGCACAAAACTAAGCTTGAAGGAACCTGGGTGCTTGCAAAATGGTGTAGAGTCTTCCTTGATCCTCCAAATTGAAGAGAAATCCTCCCAACAAAATCTTGGCTGCAATGAAAAATGGACTACAAAGGAGAATTTGCAGAATTTCTTATGGAATAGCTAACACTTATTTTGAAACTTGTACCTCTTTTATAAAAGAATTTTCAATTTCCCACTACCTAATTATTAATTGAAAAAAAAAGAGATTCTCTCCCAATTTGGCCTCCATGCCAATTGATTAGGCTTAGTGGGAGGAGTTACATGCAAGGAGGTGGAGAAGCCTCTAGAAGCTTCTTATTCTTCCTACAACATGTGCCTTAATTTGGGTGAGGGAAATTAAATAACAAATTAAAAATATATATGTACTTTCCATGTGTGTGGTTCATTATTTTTATTCCCTTACAATATTCATTCAATAATTTATCCAAGGAATATAATAGAGTTTTGTATTTAAATCAAAAAGGTGATAAAGGAGGGTTGTGACATTTTAGTAGTCACTAGAGCACACACCAAAAAGGCGTTATATTGAGACCCACACATGGAGAAAGAATGACAAAGAGATGCAAATGCAGAAGTTGAGCAAGCTATGGCAAGGGAATGATGGTATTCCAATGAGAATACAAGTACTACCACAATAATCTAATTGGATAAAAAATATACAATTCTTGCTAACCACAATAGCTATTAAGATGGTAGATCTCCTGCAAACTATACATCAATTGAAGGCTACAATCACAGTTACAATGAGTAACAAAAAAAAAGGGTTGAGGCAAGAAAAAACCAATGATACAATATAATCTTATAATGTCGAGAGGCTCCACTATCAATTAAGTAATTCATTATTATACTTAGCATATAAAAGCCTAAAGAGTAATTCATCATTAGACTTACCCGAGCTAATCTTGATAGTACAAGTAACCATTTACTAAATTGCAACATCATTGAAATCATATAAAGAAATCATCAACTAGGCATGCATACATGATTCATCATAACGTTAACATAAGTACTGAAATTAATCATAATATAAGATATATCATATCTAATGTTATCAAATCATCTATCACATAGTCTCAAAATCCATAATGCATCAAAGTAATCTATCAAATTATAAGTCCATAGTGAAAAATAAATAAGTGCTATGATGGGCTCGGGGTAGGGCCTCATAGTATGCTAGGAATAGTCAAAGCGGGTTGCAGAGCAATGAGTAGCTTTAATGTGCTATTGGCTAATATTTTTGTTAATTTGTAATGTGATGATTGAATGTGTTTTAAAGTTATATTGGAAATGAAATTTAGGGGTAATTCTCATATGAAAACAATATGGATATTTCACTCAGGTGAAATCAGAGGGTGGGTACAATAATTTTGCATGGAAGGGAGAGTGATTTTCACCTGATAATGATTATTTTCCACCCAGGTTATAAATTTTTATAAGGGGCCTAGTAGGAAAATTACTTCTATGTAGGGGAATATTTTTCAAATCAAATACATGGGTGAATTTGTTTTTACTCAGGTAGATTTCTAATGTCAACGTACAAAATGTTGTAGTGATAGGGGGAAGAATTCTACTAATCTAAAAATTATTTTTACATGAGTAAAAATATTTCTGCATAAGAAAATTGCAGCAAAGAGTAGTGATGTGTCATTTTTAGCTAGAAAGGATCTTTTTGCCACTTTTGGGTCCAAGTGTCCAGATGTGTAGCAAAAGGTCAGATTTTTCTTTGACTAAAAGAGGGTAATTTTTACTTCTCAAGAGCAGAAGGAAAAGCAATGACTTTTTCAGTCAATCTTGATAGTGGTTGCATATGGAAATCATTGGCAAGGGTGAAAACTCATATTTGACAGGTGCAACCAATTGGGCAAATTTTTAGTCTTCAGGATTAGAGAGAAAAGTGTGCAACAAGGAAAGTGGACAACTTGCTAGAAAAACAAAATTTCAAGCAATGAGAAGATTTTGTAATTGGGCAAGCAACTAAAGGGAGATTTCTCCAAATTTTTAAATATCTACAGCAAGCTCAAGGAAGAGAGGACGAGGATAGAGAATTGTGTACATTTTTTAAATCTTTCAAGGGCCAATGAGAATTAAGTGCAGATTTTAAGTTGAAGACAAGCCTTCTCAAAGATTATTTTAGGGTTTCTATTTGGTTTTTCTCTTTTTGATATATCTTCTTCTTTTCCTCTCAGTTGAGATTATTCTGAGTGCAACTTTTGTAAGTGTTGGAAGCAAGACTTCCATGCACAGTTTGAAGTTAGAGTAGTTTAGAATTTTTATTCTCAACATGTAATCTGTTGTTTTCAAATAGATATAGTAAGTATACAAGCAAATTTTATGATTTTTTTTCAAGCTATCTTCTTCATGTATTCTTCTCATTCTATGAAATATATGATCAAGGATCATTTTATTTTGTCCCAAAAAGTTTGGTGTCATTTTGTCATTCAAACTCTCTTCAAGAAAGTGATTAAAATGCCTAAGGTAGAATGAGGAATGGTATGATGTATGTGCAGGATCTCTAAGCATTCCTCAAGTCAAAGTATCTTTTATTTCTACATTTCCTTTTGACATTAGGAGTAGGATTAGTGTATAAACCTCCTCAATGAGTGCTTAGATGCTTACAAACTAAGGTTAAAGCCATAACCAGGATTGTATCCATCCTCCTTAGTATCTTTCATTGGGATGATTTGTTGTAATATGTAATGTCAAGAGTGTTTTGAAGCTGAAAGTTATTGGACATTTCATAGGCTTACCTACCTTTCTCTCGTGAAGCCAAGAGAGTAGGAGATCTTAAATTTTTGATTGAGTCTTGTCAAGTTGGCCAAACCCTTTCCCGAATTTGTTGATGAGTTAGTGGAAATTCCTATAGGACTCAAGGACTATTGGTTTATGAACCAACAAAATGCACATAAGCATCAATGCAGACCACCAAAACAAATAGGAAATAATTAGGAAACACCAACAAGAACATTAGAACCATCAACAATAGCTGCACCTATACCACTTATAAAATCTTCATCTCTCAACATCTAAAACTTAAGAACACTCAAATAGAAAAAACTCAGACAAGAATGATAGTTTGAAGAGGACCAAATCATGAACCATCTGAAATATAGATACACATGAACATCCCAAACAATCTCCCAAAGACTCAACTCAAGATCTAATCACACCAAAATATACTAGAAGAAATACCGAACTCTGCAAAGTACTGATCAGAAAAACTAAATTTCAAACTGGATCAATTAAATCATAAGGATATGTTGACATAAATGACAACCTTATATCCAAGCAACAACAATTCTCAATATAGGAGATGAGTTTAGAGAAAGTCGAGCGTCATCAATTTATATTGAACGTGTTCAACAAAAAAAACCCTTAGATATCTAATACCCAAAGAATTTCAATATGGGTAGAGGCAAGAAAGTATTTGTTTCATTTCCCATAGAAATCTTGTTCTCCATTTTTGCTTCTATATTTTTTATATTTGATATAATCTAGGTATAATAGGCCCTATTTGATTATTTTAATAAAGTTTAATAGAGTTTTTCACTTTCACCTTTTACTGAGCAAAAATATAAATATAAGAATCCTATTGTTATCTAAATGACTCTAACCCTAATTTAATCCTAAATCTAATCATATCTCTAATTGAACCTTAACATATTTGACCTAACTCTAACCTAATGCCAAGTTTAAACATAATTCTAACTTAACCATAATCCAAACTAATATATTTATAATATAATAATTAAAATACAATAATATAAGAATCTTAATGTTTATCTATATCACACTAACCCTAACTTAATCTTAAATCTAAGCATATTTCTAATTCAACTATAACTTAATTTTTGGAGTGTATTTAATATATCATACATTTATTAGTATGGATAATAGAATGTAACTAAAACATTTAAAATTATCAAACAATCATCAAATTTCAACTATTCAAAATATGTTTAATAAAAGAAATTGAAATTGAAAATTTAATACCCATCACATGCAAACTAATAATAAAATTTCACCTTTATTTATTATAATTTACATTCAATTGAAAACAAATAAATTAGGTAATTTTTTTTGCTATATATATAAATAATTTTTTTTAAAAATAAAACAAGATTATTTTTATAATAATAAAAATAAATAATATTTGACCCGTTAATGGGTCTATGAGGGTTAACCCCCCTTTAGAAAAAGAAGAGGTTAAATGGGAACCACCAACTAAGGAGTGGATAAAAATATACTTTGATGGGGCATCTAGGGGAAATCCGGGAACCTCGGGAGTGGGAGTCATCGCAAGAAATGATAAAGGGGTCATCCTTTTGAAGGGTGCAAGACAATTGTAGGATGGAACAAATAACAAAGTAGAGGCACAGGAAGCACTAATGGCCACTGAATTGACTATAAATATGAAAAATCGCAAAGTTGCACCTGGA
Source organism: Cryptomeria japonica (assembly GCF_030272615.1). Classification (NCBI taxonomy): domain Eukaryota; kingdom Viridiplantae; phylum Streptophyta; class Pinopsida; order Cupressales; family Cupressaceae; genus Cryptomeria; species Cryptomeria japonica. The sequence continues at coordinate 224,411,653 of NC_081407.1, read as the reverse complement.
AGGAGATTCCCAAGTGATTATCAACACAATAGCGAAGGGTAACACCCCTTCACGGAAGTTATCCCATTGGGTGGAGATCATCTGAGAAAAACTCAACTCCTTTGAGGATTTTTGAGTCTCCCATGTCAGACGAGGTGCCAATGTAGTGGCGGACCTCCTCTCCAACATTGGATGTGACATGACAAGACAAATGGCCAAGTGGTGGAAGGGAGATGGCAGTTTGTGGAAGTGGAATTAATGCAGTCCTAGAAGCACGAAAAAATCAATAAGCATGCAAAATAGCCCATAAGGACAAGTACACTTTTTCAAACGCACTGCAATTAATGAGGCAGCTACCAAACACAAAGTATCTGATCGAGACAATGGTGGAGGATAGTAAATCTATCATGAAATCCTTTTCCATTTATATCATTGATTATTCATTTATGACCCATCACAAACGACGGTGGAGGAATTACTATTTTAGTTAATGAGCAATGTATCATCAAAGAATTGGATTAATGAGGAATTTTGTGTCTTTTGAAGTGTAGTGTGTGGAGTTAACAATTTTTGAGCATGTTCAATGGAGGTGAAATTTACCCTAAGAACAGAGAAGAAATAGGTTCCTTTTCTGGGAATGGTGTCGGACAAACAAATGCAAGGACTCTTCAAATACAAGGAAGAGAAATTGTGGAGTGTAGCATGTCTAATGCTGAGGGAGGATTTGGTGCACATTCACTTCAGGTACAGGATGAATATGAAGCTTTATTCCTTGATTATGGCCTGGGCTTGCGAATTTGAACCTGAGCTAGAAAAAATTAAGCTCACACTGACAAAGCTAATTGGCGGGGACTATTTGATCAACCTCGACTCCATTTTGGAGTGGGTGATCCCTCAGGCTGGAATCCGCATTCAGGAAGGAGATGTCGAGGAGGAGATATTAGCTTTTGTTCGACGGCCAAAGAATCAAATAAAGGAGCAATGCAGAGAGAGAGAGCTCGCATAGGCTGGGAAGCTATGAAGCTCTACGTAAAATTAATAAGAATAGATGAGGTACTGAAAGCCCTCAAGGTGGCGGTGTGCATGGAGGTAGGGAGAGAACTGCGAGACTAGTTTGAGGAAGGGCGGGCGGTCCAGTTTTTAGCATATCTAGAGGGAGACCCAGACTTTGGGAATTTGGATTGCATCCTGAAGATGAAGATCGAAGAAACCAATGTAAAATCTCTGGCAGACATTGCAGATGAGAAGGAGAAGCAGATGAACTAGAGCGACACTGACTGAGTGGATACGGTGCTAAAAATCTATTTTGTTTTCTGCTATTTGTTGGGTTTTTTAAAAAAAAACAATATTTTATGGATGACTATAATATCTAGTGCAGAATCACACAGTACTGGTTTTATTTTCTTTTTAGTTTGAACGCCCTACATAGTAGGCTAGGACTATTAGGTTTTTCAGCCGATGTTGAAATCTGTATGGCCTCGGATTATTGTAGCTCTTTTTCTTGGAAATCAATATATAACAAAAATTACCGACCAAAATAATAATAATAATGATAATAATAATAATAATAATATTTAGAAAGATGTTTTTTTATTTATAATAATATTAAAACTATATTTGTAGTTAGGTTAGCTCGTGTAATTTAATATTATATCCCTTATAATGGGAATAGAATTGATAATATTATAATATATCTTACTATTTCTAATACAATCTTATTTTTCAAAATCAACATTAAATTAAATTACAACACATATAATTTCAACCTACAATGCATATATTTATATATTTCATTTTTCAAATGACATTGACTATTTCTATCTCTAAATTATATTAATCAAATGAATTAATTAAAAAATTGAGAAATCAGAATTAGTCATTGAATGTTTTTGCTATTATTGGATGTCTTCCCTTCATTGAAATTTTTTTTGATGTTGGGATTTCTTTTTAACTCATTTTCTAAGAGTAAATTACTTTTACATGTTTAATTATGTCTTGTTTTGAAAACAAATAATTTCTAAGGCTTCTTATTTTGCCTCTATCATAATTGTAATCTTAAATTAACTTTAAACCTAATTAAACTTAATGCATAACTTTAATTTATTTATAATACTAATAGAATTATACCTAATCTTAGTCATAATGTATTTTTAGCTGATCTATAACTTGAATTGGAAAGTAGATATTATTGAATGCATAATTATAATTATAAATTAATCTTAGCCCTACTTAAATTTAATGTGCAACCTTAATTTATTCATAATACTAATATAACTATAGCCCTTAATCTTAGTCATAATTTATCTATAATTGATAGATAGCGGTTTGGAGGTGTGGAGGGTGAAAATAGGTGTGGAACAAATTCTCTTGGCCAAAGTGCAACTTTTTCAGGTGGTTGGTGGTACAAAATTGGTGTGTTACTTGGGATAATTTTGAATGTCTATTTTGTGTCATAATAATGAGGAGGGTGTCTCTCATCTCTTTTTCCAATGTTCCTTCTCTAAGGAAATCTGGCACTTCTAGTGGGGTGTTAGGAATCAGGCTTGCTAGCATGTTTCATCATTGACTGAGTTTTTTGCTCACTAGGGCAAGGCCCCAGTTAAGACATAATTTCTTCATGTTGTTTAGGCTCTTCGACCTACCTTCATTATCTAGGATATTTGGTTGGAGAGGAATTGTAGCATGTTTCAAGATGTTAAGATGGTTATCCAACATTTGTGCTAGAAAATTATCCATTCTCTAGGTGAAACTATCTCAATAATGTGTGATTTGGTTGAACATATGGATCCAAGGGATGATGTCTTTTGCAATTGACTCGATCTTCCTCTTTAGGGAGATGTTTCAAAGTTTGTTGGACAAGTCATGCAAAATATATGTTGTCATCCTCTTCAAAAGATAAGCATGGAGGGGCGTTGGTGCCCTCCTCCTCATTGAGTTTTGAAAATCAACACTAGTGGATCATCTCATGGAAAACCTAGTCATGTTGGTATTAGTGGAGTTGGGCAAGATAGCTCTGGTATTATTTAGTTTATCTTTTTGATTTATAATCTATATTCTAACAATTTGATGGAGGGTCTTGCCATTTTATATGTTGTGGAGCGTAGTAGCATTCTTGGGTGGAGAAAGATCATCTATGAATCTGATTCTTAGGTGGTAGTGACTTTGTTGAATATGAAGAGGTTAGATGATGCTTGATGGCATCTTGCTTTGGTTATTAAATAGATTCTTCATTTGTGTGTTTCCTTGGAATTTGTCACTTTCTGTCATATCCTGAGAGAATGGAATGGAGTTGTATATTGTTTGGCCAAATGGGCTTATGATAATATGCACAATTGGAGTATTGTGGATAGAGGACAATTACTCCTAGATATGTCTGAAAAGTTGTACCAATTAGTCGTGATTGACAGGGCTATTTAATGCATTACTTTGTATTTTTTTTATGTTTGAATAATTTTTTACTCCTTTTAAGTGTCAATTAGAATGTAGTTATCATTGAATACTTAACCTTGAAAAATCAAATTATAATAATTACCATAATCAAAATTCTAGCCCCATTTCACTAGGCCCATGACATGACTTTGTTTCTCAAGTCCGGATGAAAGTACAACAACATGTGAAATGGATTCTTGCGCATCAACCTAGAAACGTATAGCATGAAGCCTTATTCTCTCATAATATCATTATATTGGTTAAATTTTTTAGAAGGCATTACAGATACATATCAACAATGTATTTACATCATCAAATGTTAGATATTATCAATTTATTTTAGATATTGACACATCTTAATTTAGGTATTACCATTTTTAATATTTATTTAATGTTAGATAATGTCAATGTAATTTAAATAAATACAAATGAAAATACAGAAAAATAGTATCAAAAGATGAAAACAATTTCTTTAAAAAAGAAAATACATTTTATTATGTCATAATGAAAATTCAAAACTCATAAAAAAAAAATTCCCGTCTTAAAGACTATTATCAATAAATCAACTATTTTGGTATATCAAAACTCCCACAAAGTTTCTTGATAATGGTATGTTTTTAGGGAACACACAAAAATAAAACAGTTTATTATTGCATATAAAAGCCTAAAAAGTAATTCATTATTAGACTTACCGAAGCTAATCTTGGTAGTACAAGTAATAGTCTTTAAAATGTTTATAATAAACCTTCTCCATTAGAAACAGAAATAATTTGTTACTTGAGATCAACAACATCTTTTCAGCGAGGAAGATTGATTCTTCAGACACAAAAGATCTAATATCTAATCAAGTGCTGACATTGGAAAAGGAAATTTTGATATGGAGAAACACGTCAACACTCATTCTCTCGGTTCAATGAATCTAAGAAAATTATCTTATATTTATACTTTTCTTGAATTTATATTAGTGGTTTTCCTTTTTGCTTTTTTTGAGAAGATTTTTTTATTTTTAGAATAAATAATTGTCAGGGAGGATATAAGAGGAAGAGATTGAGAGATTTGGAGAAGAGCTAACTTTTAAAGAAATTTTAACATCATTAATCTATTATGAAATGTGTATTATTAATATGAAAATATATTTTCATATGATGTTGGATATGGTGTTATTATTCATTGTGAATAGGTTGCAATTTTTTATAATTGTGTATATTTTAAATGAGGTTAAGAGAAACCAATGTAATAGGGTTGGTAGAGGTATATACATTCTTATAAAATGTTTTCAATCTATATTAATATTAATTTTGAATAATGAATGTCTATAATTTTGTCTAATTTGTGTATTTGTAATCTTAGTGATATGAGCAATTAAGTGGAGGTTAGAATGTCTTTAATTCTTCATTCAGTGTCTTTGCAATCAATGTATTAAATTACATGATCTAAAAAGAAAAAAGGTATTGTAAAATTATAGTCATGGTGTTATGGAAGATATGAGAATTTTTATGTGTTTTAGGTGCATTTGGTTAGTTTGAAAAGAAGACATTTGATGTTATTAGTACTTGCCATTACGCAAATACTACTGTAATGAGTTTTTTGAGTTTTTCTTTTTTTACAATTAACTAGTTATTAAAAAATTTAATTTGAACCAATTACAAACAAGGTTTTATTTTTGTTTTTAAATTTTTTTTTTCTAAAGTTAATATTTTTTTGTATCTATGGCCAATAATTTTCGTGACAACCATTTAGGCGGGAATATGGGTACCGATTAATGATGTAATTTTTTATATTCCAATAGTCCATCAATTGAAGCTGCTTCCAAAGGATTCCCCAAAAAACAAAAATTTATAATATAAAAATTTGTCAATTTAAACATATCACAATGAGGGCAACCAGATTAATCATTCATTTTTTTTTGGTAGTGGTAGCTAGATACCAAGAATATCAGTAGTTTGGTGTTAAATATTTAGATTAATTCATTTTATTAATGTTTTTTATAAAAATATTATCATATAAAAATTATTTTATTTAATTAATATACATAAAAAACTAAAAAGTCATGACAATTAATCTTGAACTATGATTTATCAGGAATTATATTTTATTTTTTTAATGTATATAATTTATCATATATTTATAATATTAAATAAAAAATTCATATTGAAAATTTATGGTAGTCCTTTTATGCATATAATATTAAATCCTTCATATCAAATTTGAAACCCACTAATAAAAGTATTTCACAGTTGTGTTTCATTGAATGTTAACATAATATAGAATTAAAAAATATTTTAGCTCTACCTATTGATTTTTCCATTATTGATGACATATGTTCCATATTGTAATGGTTTGATAGTGGAATAATAAATTTGAAAAAAGCTCTTACATAATTATATTCTTGGTTGTCCATATTGAAAAAAAGGGTTCCAATGTGATATTAAAACACAAACAAATTTCACATAACCTAAAACTTGCGTCAATAAATTATGAGACCATATATATATAATGATTCTCTACAAAGCAATATTTCTTAAAAAATTCTCCAAAGCTTTTTATTAAAATTTTACACTACTGCTTGTCCTGTGAAACAATGCGAATATTCATTTTACTTGTTTTATATTTTCTTTAATTGACTCCCCTTTAGTATGAATTTTGAGGAGGTTTATCTGTTTTGATATTTGGATATTAGTGTGTTTTGTATATCCCTTATTCTATGTGAAATCTGGTTTTTTTTAATGTATCTTATATTGATGGTTGGCTTCTCCAACAGGCAATGAAGGATATAAAATAACATGAAATCTCTTCATTATTCATACTTGCTATAACAACATGGCTAAATTTTTATGATATGTTTTCTTTTTAACCCTATGATTTAACACATAAAATGCAAGACCTCAAATACATATATCACCAACATCATGAATCCACAAATCATATAAAATATAGGTACTTCTGCCTCAAAATTAAGATAGATTAAGTACATTATATAAAAGAGAATATATTAAAGATCATATCTCGAATGCTTCAACGAATTTTGAAAATCTCTGAATGTTAAAACCTAGAGAATGAGTTTTGACTTTATTCCCCAAATCAAAATTTCCTTTTTCAATCTCATCATTTATCTTCTAGGCTACTTTTTGAGGGTTTAGACACTTCCCAAATACTTTTAAGTACTTTAAAAACATTATAACATGACCTTAACTCATACTTATCGCATTAAGATTATATTTGTCAAAATAATTTTTTTTAATAATTTTTTTTTAAATACAAATATGACTCTAAATTCCCACTTACCAAATCTAAAATTTGTCATTTTAAAAACCTTAATTAACACCCACTTAATAATATAAACAATAAAAAGGATACAAAATTAAAAAAATACATATTTATATAACAAAACCTTAATCCCCAACTGTGATGTCCATCTCTGGGGCTTTGCTTATGATAAGTAGTTTCAATTTCTTTTGTTTTCCAACTTTTTCAATTGAAAATTAGAAAATTATGTATTATGATGGTACACCTGATGAGATTGTTTTATTGTTTTGTTCCTCTAAAATTCTCAGCATTATATCAAAGATCGTATTAATTCGGTCTTTCGATCCAAAAGAGAAGTGAAGGAGTAATTACAAACAGCATTATCTCATCTTCTCACCTTTTCTCTCGTGATCTTGTTCATAAGGACCCCTTTACTTCTAGCATGGATCGAAAAACCCTACTGAGAATTTTCACAGAAACAAAACAATTAGATTTACCATTCCTAATGGATCTCATCAGATGTTTTACCCTCGGAATACTGAGAATCATCCAATTTTTGACTGAGGAAATTGAAAAAGAAAGGAGGAGAAACACCTTATCATAATTAATTCAACATTTTCTAATTCACTCTAATGTAATCCAAACACTCCGTGGCATGTAAAGGAAAATGTTAATGCATGATTATACAGGAAAGTACATTAATTAATGCATGACAAAGCCCGCTTACTAGTTCACGAATTCACGTTTATCTAATTCACGAATTCAATATTATCTAATTTTTTTTTTCAATAGATCTCTCTCAACTATTAAGATTTAAGAGATCAAATAGACAAAAGTTAAACACATATATTATGCATTTGTTTTATTTCACAGAAACAAAACAATTAGGTTTAACATTCCTAACGGATCTCATCAGATGTTTTACCCTCGGAATACTGAGAATCATCTAAGTTTTGACTGAGGAAGTTGAAAAACAAAGGAGGCGAAACACCTTATCATAATTAATTCAACATTTTCTAATTCACTTTCATTTTCTAATTAAACAAAGGAAAATGTTAATACATGATTACAGAGGACGATGGGTAAGAAAGCCCGCTTACTTGAAAAGAGGATGATGGGTAAGAAAGCCAGGCTGCATGAACCCCCCATCAGTAAAATGATCTATTTATAAATTATTTTTATAATGCAATAGTTTTCTTACCAAATAAAATTAATTTAAATGAACTCCATGACAGAAATATTTTATTTGATTGTTCCGCGATTTTGATTATCCTAACTTAGTTAACAGTAAATAGTAATAGTTTTTATCTAATTCACGAATTCAAAATCATCTAATTTTTTTCTTCACCAGATCTCTCTCAACTATTAAGATTTAACAGATCAAATAGACAAAAGTTAAACACATATATTATGCATTTGTCTATAAAATTTTATGTTTTCATACAAATCCTGATTCTACATTTAAAAACAAATACTTTTTACTATAGTACATGGATTATTCAAATTTATATATGTGCCAACAATTTGATTAATAATTTACAGATATTATCTATAATATAATAGAGAATTATATCAATAAGATAATCACAACACTTCTAGTTCTGTTTTTTTCTAGTAATTGCAATTTTTCATCAAACAAAGAATTTTCTCAATTTTTCATAATGTAATGAATACACACTATATCCGTAACCAAAAACAATCTCGCCTACACCTACCCTCCAATTTCTTGAAAACAATACATTGCATGGCATGTCACAACAAATTTTTAATAAACCTTCTTTATCTATTTTTATGAGAATGATTTAGCATCTAGGTTTAATAATAAAATGATTTTTGAAAAAAATATTGTTAAATGTACTAGGAAAAAAAAGTACTATAGTAGAAATAAATCTAGAGGAAAAATTTAAAAAGATGAAAGAAAAATATCATTGTAATGTGATAAATTGGAGAAATGAATTCTGAATTGAAAGACTTATTCACTCACCTCTATACTTTCTTCCGTCCATTGAAAGCTTTTCATTGTTTCATTCTTCAAAATATTTCATTCACAATATTCTAGAAAAATAAAAATTTTGAACACACACTCTTGTCCTAGCACACAAGCTCTCACACCTCCTAATGATTTAAACAAGTAATGGCCATGAGATAGAGGAGGATGCATTAGAAAACAATCATGAATGGAACAAAATAAATAGTCACCTAGATAAATAGAAATTACTCAATTAAATAGTGGGTAAGTAGATAATTTAAATGGTTTGAAATAAGCAATCCAATAGTTAAGAATAATAGGTAAAATATATATTATTTTATTTTGAAGGTCAACCAACAGTTTCATGTTTCAAAGAGTTTGTCTCATGATCTTATAGTTACATAACGTAGCCAATATTTCCAAGAAGTTATTTCTATAATTTTACAATAAGCTTATGTCTCCTGACAAATAGGTGGTCAATAGTTAAGAAGGGTAGGTACGAGAAATGTTGTTTTATTTTTATGTCCAACTAATAGTTTCAATTTTGAAAAATTTGTCTAATAGTTACATAAGGTAGTTAATATTTCCAAGAACTTGTTGCTACAATTTTCAACAAACTTGTGACTCATGAAAAATAAGTGATGAAATAGTTATTATCTCATGATCCAACGGTTGCATATGATAGTTATGGTTTGGAAGGAGTTGTTGCTATGACTTTCCACTAAACTTATGTTTTGTGTAAGTAGGTTTTGTTGGATTGTTAAGGAACTTTTTTTTTCATTTACATATTTAGAAGAGAAAGAGTTTCCTATCTCACAATCCAACTCTTACAAAGGATAGTTTTAAGATTTTCGTGTAACGATTTCTATAATTTTCTGCTAAAAATATGTTTTGTGACAAAGAAGTGTTCTAATAGTTAAGAAGCATAGTTGATAATAATATTATTCAATTCTAAGGAAAATCAATAGTTTCAATTTTCCAATGGTTTCCTATCTCATTATCCAATGTTCCCTATCTCCTGATTCAAGATTGACCTATCTAGTGATCCACTAGTTAAATAGGGTACTTTAAATTTTCAAGGAGTTTTTCTATAAATTCTCACTAAACTTATTCTTCATGGAAAATAACTCATCAAATGTAGGTAACAAAAAAATATTTTATATATATTTAGAGGAGAACGAGGAAATTTAAATTTTCAAAGGATTATTTGTATAGTTTTACACTAATATTATAGAAATAATTGATCCAATGGTTGTAGAGGGTAGAAAGAACAATATCATTTATTATTATTGTTTTTTTCATGAAAAATTCATAATTTATATTTCCTAACAATTGATTTTACAATTTATTTATCAACTTATGTTATTTCAAATAAATAATCTAATGATTATGTATAATATCTTAAAAAATAATTGTTTTATTTTTATTTTTATTTCAAAGAAGAATGAAAAATAATTGATCAAAATAAACAAAACTAAAACAATCTTTAAAAGACTTATTTTATAATAAAATAAAATAAACAATTTAATACTTTAATATGTGAAACAAGTGATAGAAATAGTTAAAAAGAGAAAACATCTATTTAAATTTAATTAAGTAATATATATATATATATATATATATATATATATATATATATATATATATATATATATATATATATATATATATATATATATATATATATATATATATATATATATATATATATCAAATTATATATAGAGAGGGAGGTAGAGAAATATTATTTTAGAGGGTCTATAATGTCACATAAATTAGAGATATATTTAATATTATCATATTTGTTATTAAAAAAATTTGGATAAAAAAAAGGAGTACAAATATCTTCAATATATTTATAAAAGATGTAAAAAATATTAGTTTAATTTATTAGATTTATTACAAAGGTTAGAATAACATCATGAAGTTAATATCTCTAGCATATCTTAATTAGATATGTTCAATATATTCATACCATTTTATTGATTTACAATGGGAGAAAAATAAATTATTGGCATGTATATGATTGTAAAATTTATATGGACTTTTTTTATCTACTCACTCTATTATACCATTTTAATATATCACATGTACATGACTGTAACATAATTCTCATACCTCCCCATACTTCTATTTAAAGTATCTTCTCCATGGGCAGTAATGAATGTATCTATCTTTTCTAGCCCTTTTGTTGGCTTCCCCCTTATTTCTTAGCTTTTTCCTTAACATACCTAGTTTTCTCTGGTTCTTCCTCTAGAGGTGGCCCTATCTTCCTTAGAGGTGAATATGGATGGTGTTGGAGATGACCTATCTTCTATTGAAGTGGGGGTGGATGTTGATGTTGAATATAGAAAATGTCGTCGGGGAGCTGATGTTGTGCTGGCTTTTGGCTAGTTGGGTAGTAAGACTGGTCTTTCTACTTATTTCTTTCGTTTATCTCCTATTGAGGTGGAGAGATTGGAGGGTATTATATTCCTAGTTCTGGTAATCTTCAAGCTTAAGGTTATGGGATCCTTGTTAAAATCCATTATTAAGGTTAAGGGGGCCTAAAAGACCCCTAGGTCATGGTTATCTGAGTTTTTAGGATAATGGCTTCAGACTTCTTATTTTTTTTATCTAGTTCTTCAATGATTTCTAAATTGATGCTAGGATGATGGTGGGTTACTAGTTGTCTATGTTGTATCCTATAGTAGCTTTCTCCATTCGGGTTTGGGTCCATGAAAAATCGAAGGGTTTTAGGTCCTTTCAAAACTTGTTAAAAGGAGTTTCACGTCTCCTAAAAACCTATTTGTTCCTTAATAAAAAACATAATTCTCATACCATTTGGAAACTAATTTAATTGAGAAAATCTCTATTTAAATGGTAGGGGAATATCCTTTTGATTTACTATCGAGTAGAAAAATGGCTCTATCTACTATCAGGTAGGAAAATGGCTCTGTCTATCCTTGAGTTGACAACTAATTTCTTCACTTTAGAGGTACTTCTCCTCATGTGATCATCATTAATAGATTCATAAAATATTTCCATGATTTTCAAGTATGAAGCTTACAAGATAGCAATAGCTTAGCTTGAATGCCACTATAATACAGCCAACTAGAAATTTATAACAATTTCAAGTCTAAAAATGGATTCACAAAGTAATATGCTATATTTTACCAAAGTCACCAAAAGTAATCAATTGAGAGGAAAAAAAATTAATGAGCCATCCAATGAGAATTAATAAAATATTTTTGATATGAAAAGTAGACATATTAAAATGCCAACAATCTCTACTTGTCTGTTATAATGCCAACAATCTCCTCCTTTGGCATTAATGGCAAAACCAATTGATTTGACCTAATTGATTTGGATTGCTGTGAGATTCTGAAATGTTGAAATGCTCTCCTTCTGTCATCAGAAGTCTCCCCCATACATTAGTCTTCTCTTCTTTTCTCTCCAGTCTTGCTTTTCTTCAGTCTTCTTCCCCTTAGACAACAATGCCAAAAAAGTAAAGAACTAAAACATAATTTCTTCCTGTATGAAGTGAATTCCTGCTATTATGTATCAACTTAGTCTCGGTCAGAGCATTTTGTCTTCAATTCTGTAGAGTCATCAAATTGATGCCTTTACCGAACTTGGTCAGTGAGTAGAAGATAGGGGTAGGACACCTAAATAACTTCTGAGATACTCAAAGGTGTCCCTTGCTAGTGGCTTGGTGAAGATATCTGCTATTTGTTCCTTTGTGCTAACATACTCCAACACCACTTTCTTCTCTTGATCTTCTTCTCTAAGATAATGATATTTAATAGAGATGTGCTTTGTCTTAGAGTGCATCACAGGATTCTTTGAAATGTTAATGGCACTAGTATTATCACAGAATATAGTTACTCGCTCAGTAACTTTCTCATTTATACCTTCCAATAGTTGTTTGATCCATGCTATGTTGGTACAATTCAATACTGCAACAACATATTCAGCTTCTACTATTGATTGTGAAACACATCCATGTTTCTTGCTAAGCCAACTCACTAGTCTTTCTCCGAAAAAGAAAGCTCCTCCACTTGTGCTTTTCCTGTCATCAATGTTGCCTGCCCAATCAGCATTAGTATAAACTTTTAAATCAAAGTCATTTCCTTTCTGGTATACTAAGCCATAATCCTTAGTGCCTTTCAAGTATCTGAAAATTCTCTTGATTGCTGTCATGTTTCTTTCCTTACGATCTGCAGAGAATCTTGCAACTATACCTACTGCATGTGCTATGTCTGGTCTGTTGTGAACAACATATTGTAACTTTCCAATCATGGATCAGTAAAGTGTCTCATCAACAGATGCAAATTCATCATTCTTTGATAATTTGCAGTTGGTGGTCATAGGAGTACTTACTGGTTTTGAATTCTCCATTCCAAATTTCTTCAAGATTTCCTTTATGTACTTGGATTGAGTAATGAAAATCTCATTTTTCATTTGCAGTATCTCTAAACCTATAAAATACTTTATCTCATCGATTAATGACATCTCAAATTCTTTGCTCATTTCATTTCCAAAGTTCTTACATAGAGAGTCATTTCCACAGAAGATAATATCATCAACAAATATGGCTAAGAACAATATTCCATTTTCATCATTCTTCATGTACATGTTGCTATTTTCACTTGTCCTTATAAAACCAATCTTGATTAAATAAGAGTGCAATCTTTCATACCATGCTCTAGGTGCTTGTTTCAAACCATATAAAGCTTTGTTCAATTTACATACCTGATCTTCACTCTTGTTTTCAACAAATCCTTCACGTTGTTCAATAAAAACTTCTTCTTCTAATATACCATTTAGAAATGCAGATTTGACATCCATTTGATATACCTTGAAATTCTTGTAAGCAACATATGCCAACAATGTTCTTACTCCTTCTAGTCTAGCCACAGGTGCAAAAGTTTCACCATAATCAATTCCTTCTTCTTGAGCATAACCTTTGCAAACTAGTCTAGCTTTATTTCAAATGACCTCTCCTTTTTCGTTCAACTTGTTTCTAAAAATCCACTTTGTACTGATTACATTTTTGTCCTTCGGTCTTGGGATTAGTGTCTATGTGTCATTCTTCTTGATTTGATCAATCTCTGCTGTCATAGCATTTTTCCAATCTTCACTATTAAATGCCTCTTTCACTATTCTCGGTTCAAATTTAGATATCAGACATGTGTTCTATCTCAATTTGTTCCTTGTCATCACTGGATCATCCTTATCTCCTATAATATGACTTGATGCATGATGTCTTCTGACATACTTGGCTAATACAGGCTCGGTAGGCTCTGTATGATCTTCTTCATCACTCGGTAACTAGATATTCTCTTCATTTTCTTCAACAGTTCTCTCGGTAGGACTTATCGGTTGAACATAGACAAATTCATCATAATCTTCTGGTTCTTTGGAGCTTCCTTCATCATTTCTTTCTGCAAATTGATCAATTTTCACATTTGCACTTTCTACTATTTTGTTAGATGATTTGATCAGACATTTAAATGCTTTACTTCTAGAAGAATAACCAAGAAATGTTCCTTCTTCACTTTTCTGATCAAACTTGCCATTTCTATCATCTTTGTGTACATAACATCTACTTCCAAAGATTTTGAAATAACTTACATTAGGTTTCTTGTCATACCAGATTTCATTTGGTGCCTTCAAAGTTCCTTTCTTCAGTTGTACACGGTTCAGGGTGTAAACTGTTGTGCTTATTGCTTCTCTCCAAAATGTCTATGGCACTTTATTTTCAATCATCAAGGTTCTGGCACAATCCACAATAGATCTATTTCTTCTCTCAACTATTCCATTTTGTTGTGGAGTTATTGGTGTAGAGACTTGTCTTTTAATACCATGATCATTATAGAATAAGTTGAACTCATCAAATATGAACTCTCCTCCTCTATCTGATCTAAGATATTTCAGTTGTCTTCCTATTTCATTTTCAACTCTTGCCTTGTACCATTTAAACATTTGAAAAGCTTCTAATTTTTCTTTTAAAAATATTATTGACATCATCCTTGAGTAATCATCCACAAATGATATGAAATATTTATCACCATAGTAACTTTGAACTTTCATAGGACCACAAAGATTGGTGTGCACAAGATCTAAAATTCCCTTAGAAGTGTAAGACTTACTTGTAAAGCTTGATCTTGTCATTTTACCCATCTGGCATCCTCGACACATAGCATTCTCAGGTTTTTCAAGACTCAGTAGACCTCTTACTCGGTGCTTCTTGCTTATTTTGATCAGATTATTAGAATTTACATGACAAAACCTTTTATGCCATAACCAAGTATCATCTATCTTTGCATATAGACACTTATTCCGAGTTGAGTCAAGGTGAAATGTATTACTTTTTGTTTGTGTCTCAGTAGTAGCTAACTTTCCATTCTTGTCATGAACTTTGACAATTCCTTTCTGAAATTATATTCGATATCCTATATTGTTTAGCTATGCTACACTCAACAAATTGTGTTTCAAACCTTAGACCCAATAAACATCATTACACTTTGCATTGTCAAGAAGTGTTATGGATCCTTTACCTTTTACCGGACATGGTGCATCATTACCAAATCTTATATAGCCTCCATCATAGTCTTCTAACATAACAAACTTGTGTTTATCACCTATCATGTGATGTGAGCATCCACTATCTATGATCCAAGAGTCATTAGTATTTATGTGAGATATTAGGGGCTTTTTCTTCATACCTTTCTTCATCTGATCCATCTTTGATAGCCAAATAAAGTACTTCCTTTGTATCATTTTCATCTGATTTATCATCATTGGATTCCTCATCAGCTATTAAGCATGTCTTTCTATCTCTTCTTCTGAAGTCTTGGTGTCCTCTGTAATGATTATCTTTATGTCTATCATCTCGGTAATCTCTCGTTTTAGTAGAATCTTTGTCAGGACAGTTAGAAGCCATATTTCCTATCTTATCACAATTGAAACATTTCAAAGGTAGTTTTCCTTTATACTTATCTTTGCCTCTCGGTAACCTTCTAGCTAATAGTACTTCGAACTCTTCTTGCTTTCTGATTTCCTCATATAGTTTGTGTACTTCCTCCATGTTCTTGTGAAATCTTTCACTTGCTCCACCATGATCTCCTTCAGAGTACTTATACTTTCTTTCATTGTAATCATTAGATTCATCAAGATGAAAAGAACTAAATGCAAATTCAACTTTATTTACCAAAGACCCACTATTATCAAAATTACTTAACTCAAATGCATGTAGCTTACCAAAGGTAGCATCTAAAGAAACTGGCATATTTGGTACAGACCTCAATTCATTGATTGCAGAGACTTGGATTGCATAAGCTGGTAGAAGGGTTCTTAACAACTTACTTGTTATGTCCTTTTCTTCAATGGTTCCACCTGCTCCTTTGATTTGACTGACAATCTCCTTTAGTCTTGTACTGTACTGGGTTATGTTCTCACCTTCATTCATCCTCATAGATTCAAGTTGCCCTCTTAGACTATCCACTTTTTCTCTTTGAACATGTTCATCTCCTCCATACACTGATATGAGCTTGTCACACATAGCCATTGCATTATTGTAGCCTTCTAGATCATTAAACTCTAAGTCAGTCAATGCAGATGTTATTTCAATCATTGCTTGTATATGTTCTTGCTTTTCCTTTATTTCTTCCATTGTCAATGGATAGGTGCTTAATGTGATGAAATCATTCTTCAGATAATATACAACATATTCTCCAACTCCTGATAGGTGCAGCTTCATCCTTTTCGGCCATGTAGAGAAACTTGACTTGTTCAGCTTTGGTGCATCCCTCTTATACATCTTTGGATCTTTGCCTCAAGTACCTTTAAAATTTTTCTTCCAGAGTCCAAAGCTCTGATACCAATTGATAGTTCTGATACTTAAAGATATGTACAAATGCCAAGCTAATAAGATGAGAGGGTGGGGTGAATCATACAAACTTAATCTTCCATTAAAACATCAGATTCAACCTCGGTAACCTTTACTTTAGTAATTCAACCAAAACTACTAAACATGCAAACTCACAAGCATATAAACATCATAACATTCATAACACCAAATTTAACATGGAAACCCAAATAGGGAAAAACCACTGTGGGATTTCAGACCCACTAAGAAATATACTCTTCTAGAGTATGCTCGGTTAAAAGCAAATCCTATTAGAGATTACAAACACATTGCTAGATGTGACCCGGTTAAGGGATTTCCCTCAGATCTGTTAGGATCTTCACCTTGTTAGAGGTGACCTTGTTAAAGGATTTCAAACACTCAATCAGAATGTCACCTTGCTAGAGGGTTTTACAAATAAGACTGTTAAGTCCACTCGGTTAAGAGATTTTCTGTCACTTCACAAAATAATAGTAATAAAAATCTATCTGCAACTTCACATCTAAAATGCTAAAGCATATTTTTATTTGCTCAATACAATATAGGACTCATCTTGTCCATCTGTTGGTTTCTATACTCTGTTATTCAAAAAGTTCTTCAAGCTTATGTGCTCGATAATCACTATGTAGCATCCCTATGCATACACTTTCCCGCATGCATTGTTTATCAACAGTTCCTTATTTATAAACAATAGCTGACCGCTTAATCTCCTTGATCACATTTACCATGATCAATCATAGCCATCAAATCTTCAAACTTTGTCCAGGTTCAATGTATTCACCGATCTGAAAATGTGTTACCCCACCTTGGAACTTGGATACATTTCTTGGAACTTGTGCTAGGGTATTGTAGTTCAATCTATTTTGTAGATCTTCTTGCCCATTTTCCTTTGCCATAGATTCTTTAACAAACTTCATTCACGATATACCAATCATTTAATCATAGCCAGCTCATCAACTTCCTTCATTAAATAATGCATGTAATCATTTAATGCATTCTGTTATTACTCAGTTGCAACTCGATAAATACTAAACTTCACTTGGTAGACATTTCGCCTTCATTAACTGATAGCGATAACCTTAGGGTTTACCGACTAGGTTCCTTAGGGTTTACCGACTAGGTTCTTTGCTCGGTAACATAGTATAGTATTAACCCTACAATTAATAACATATGTATGATATCAAAACAATCTAAGTATCATGATCTCATCATTGTCTAACTCAGTAATAGTTGCCCATTGAATAACTTATTTCTCCCCTTATTCATCATATTCTTTCTATCTCTTTTACTGACATCTTTATACTCATCAAATCATACTTCTTAAGATATGGCAATATCATACTCAATTTGAAAATCAATTTCTTGATATCAATGACAAAATAATAATATTAAGATAGTAATCATCCTTAATCAGTTGTATCCTTAATCATCAACAACCTTCTCAATATCCTTATTGAAATGCCAACAATCTCTACTTGTCTATTATAATGCCAACAAAAACATCTAAAGTGAAATTTCCTTTGCAAGGATACCATAATCTGGATAGTCTAATGTTCCTTTAAGATATCAAGAAATCCTCTTAACATCCACCCTGTGACTTTCTTTGGGCTCTTTTTGAAATCTTGCAACTAACCCAATAGCATGAGAAATGTTCGGTCTGCTATGTAAAACATAATGTAGTTTACCAGTCATAGACCTATATTCATTTTCACTAACATCAGGTGAATCATCTTGATTTGTCAACTTGCAGTGTGTTACCATTGTTGTACCTATCAGTTTACAGTCTTCCATGCCAAAATTCTTTAATGCCTTTTTAATATACTTGCTTTGATAGATAAAAATACCACCATCCAATTGCTAGATCTGTAATCTAATAAAGAACTTTATTTCACCAATTAGAGATATCTCGAATTCCTTTTTCATCTCATCAGCAAAGTCCATACTCATATTATCATCTCTACCAAAAATTATGTCATCTACAAATACTTCATCTATTAGTATCTTGTCTCCATCAGTTTTTAGATAAATATTACTATCCTCACCAGTATGCTGGAATCTAATCTTGATCAAATGTTCATGTAATCTTTCATACCATGCTCTTGGTGCCTGCTTTAGACCATACAAATATTTATGCAATTTACATACCATGTCCTTATCATCGGTCAAGGAAAAATCATCTGTTTGTTCAATGTAAACTATCTCTTCAAGAATTCCATTCAAAAAGGCTGACTTGATATCCATTTGGTAGACTTTAAATCCCTTATATGCAGCAAATTCCAACAACATCCTTACTCCTTCCAATATTGCAACCAATGCATAAGTTTCACCATAGTCCTCACCTTCTTTCTATGCATATCCTTTGCAGACTAACCTTGCCTTATTTCTTACCACTTTTCCATCTTCATTTAACTTATTCCTAAAGACACATTATGTTCCAATCACATTCTTGTCCTCCAGTCTGAGAACAAGTGACCATGTCTCATTTTTCTCTATTTGATCTAATTTATCATTCATTGCTTTCACCCAGTCATCGCCTTTTCAGTGCTTCCTTAATTGTATTGGGTTCCATTGTAGAAATGAAACAAGAATTTTCTCTAATCTTCCTCTTGGTTTGTACACCTACATTCTTGTCACCAATTATCTAGTCTTGAGAGTGATTTAATCTCACATATATAGGTATAGTTTGTGTTGGTTTTACATCTTCCTCATTTGATTCACCAGTCGATTCACTACTTTCTTCTTCATTGTCCTCTCTTACCACTTGAGCACCTAATATTGTATTTGTTGGTTGATCATTATTCTATACTTCTGGTTCAAAGATCACCAGTCTTTCTTCATTATCATATTTTTTAGGTTCAAAACTACTTGATCCTTTAAATTTACTTGACAAATCATCCACCTTCACATTAAAAATTTCAACTATTTTCTTAGTTCTCTTATTATAGAATTTATATGCTTTCCCTTAGAAGAATAACCAAGAAATATTCCTTCATCATATTTTGCATCAACTTTTCCAATGTAGTTATCCTTTTTAATAAAACATTGACTTCCAAATATTTTGAAATAACTAACACAAGGATTTTTACCATACTGTAGCTCATAAGGTGTCTTATTGTTGTATTTATTTATAAGTATCTAGTTTAATGTGTAGATTGCAGTACTTGCTGCTTCTCTCACAAAAATATTAGGCATATTACTTTATAATATTATTCTTCAAGTGGCATCAATAATTGTTCTATTCATCCTTTCCACTACACCATTTTATTGTGGTTTCCTTGGAGCAGACATTTGTCTCTTGATACCCTATTCATCATAATACTTGACAAACTCATCAAACGTGAATTCTCCTCCTCGACCAGATCTTAAGCATTTCAAGTTTTTATTGGTCTCATTCTCAATTAGAGCTTTAAATTATTTAAATTTACTAAAGGCTTTTGATTTATCCTTTAGGAATGTAACCCATATCATCTTGGAATAGTCATCAGTAAAAAGCATGAAATATCTATCACCAAAATAGCTTTTTGTTCTCATTGGACCATAGAAATTAGTATCAACCAAATCAAAAATATTTTCGGATGTACACTTCTTTCTCTTAAATGAAATAGAGGTCATCTTACCAATTTGACAGTCATTATATATTACATTATCCGGTTTGACAATTTGTGGTAATCCTCTCACAACACTAGTCTTGCTTACCTTCACCAAGTTACCAAAATTCATATGACATCATCTCTTGTGCCACAACCAGCTATCTTCCATTTTTGCAACTAGATAACTATTGACATTAGCATTTAAATAAAATAAGTTACCTCTTGCTTGTTTTTTGGTAGCAATCAGTTCACCATTTCCTCCAAGGATTCTGTATATTCCATCATTAAACTCAAGCAAATAACCTTTATCATTGACTTGTCCAACACTTAACAAATTATGTTGTAGACCATCAGCCCAAAATACATCATCATTATTATTCTTCTCATTCAAAGAAATAAAACATTTACCTTTCACCATGCAGGGAGATTCATTTCCAAGTCTAACAACACCTCAATCAAATTCATTAAGAGTTAAGAACTTACTCTTATCTCTGGTCATATGGTGTGAACAACCACTGTCTATAATCCATTCATTATTATTTTCTGCATAAGAAACCAATTCCTTCTCGTCAGACAATTCCTTCTTTACACCTACAAACACAATCTCTTCATTCTCATCTTCATCTTCAGATTCTTCATCGGACACACCTTCATCCACTGTAACATAACAATATTTTATGTGTTTCCCTTTGAATTTATTAAACTTATCTTTTTTATCGGTGTTAGGGTAGTTAGCAGCAATATTACCAATCTTACTACAAGAGAAACACTTTAAATGTATCTTTCTTTTATACTTAATAGTGGCTCTTAGAAATATCTTGGCTAGTAGTGCTTCAAGTTCTATTACTTGATCTTCATTGTCTTCACTTTCCTCGTTATCTCCATGACTAGATCTATACTCCTGACTTTGACATATGTTCTTTCCTTTTCTAGAAGATGAACCAGTAATAGAAGCTTTAAAAGAAGATTTAGTACATTTTACCACACTATTGTCAAAACTATTTAACTCAAAGGTTGTAAGCTTACCAATCAAAGAGTCAACAATTACCTCATCCTTTGAAATAGATCTCAGTTCTTGGATTGTCAATACTCTAATAGCATACTGAGGTTGAAGAGTCTTAAGAATTTTACTTACCACCACATCATCATCAATTTTACCACCAACACCTTTTATACCACCAACAACTTCTTTAATTTTCTGACCATACTATGCAATTTTTTCTCCTTCTTGCATTTTTATATCATCAAATTTTCCTCTCAAGCTTTCCTCTTTTTCTCTTTGTACATGCTCATCTCCTCCACTAATTGTTTTTAATTTTTCCCAAACCTCATGTGTATTTTCCAATCCTTGAATATCAATATATTCCAAATTAGATAAAGTACTTATAATAGCTTCAAGGGCTTTCATGTTCTCATGTTTATCTTTAAGTTCATCTGGTGTCAAGGGAGCAGTAGTAGGAGTCACATATGTTGTTTCAACATGTTTCCAGTATTGAGTACCAAGACCTTTGAGATATATCTTCATTTTGTCTTTTCAGATCTTATAGTTATCCTTGTTGAATTTCAGACCCTCTTTCTTCATCATCTTGTTCTTAGAATTTTTTCCTCAAGCGGTTAAGCTTTTCTGCACGCAGAGGACCACAACTCTGATACTAATTTTTAATCCTATGAGGATCCGATTAATACTAAGAGGGGGATATGAATCATTATTAACATAATTTATAACTTCAAATCAAAATACCATTTACAACATATCTGAAACCATTTAATACATGAATCTATCCCTTTAGTAGATATCATACACTTGTTACCCACTTGTGCAATCTTATTAATCAGAATATTCACCAACTAGATATTTGATCAACTCAAACTCATACTAACTTATTATCAGATTGAAATACTTCATTTATCAATTCATTAACATTACTGGTAACCAGTTACAGATTAATAATATAAAACAATAAACTTATCATAACCGGTAATCGGAAATAATTCATGAAAACATAAACACTATGAAAAGATATTCCACACATGAACAAGAATATTTTTGACGTGGAAACGCAAATGGGAAAAACTATGGTGGGGATTTGTTCCCACAACAATTTGTACTCTTTCGAAGTCCGCCCTATTAGGAGCTTAGCTTGGTTAGGAGCTTAAAATACACCCAGTTAAGGGATTTTCCTATCACTCCAGCTAGGAGCTTAATGATCAGTTAGGATAAATCTGGTTAGAGGATTTAAACAATATTTTGTGAGATACCCTGGTAGGGAACTTAGATGGAAAATGTATGTTAGGACCTACCTGGTTAAGGGATTTATGCTAGTGTAACTCCTAGGGAACAACAAAAAAAAATGATCTGATAGTTTGCACTTTCATCTTGCTAAATTAGATCCAACTATGCTTAACAATCTGCAACACTCAAGAAGATCTCTATCTTCTCTAGGATAGCTTAACTCATTCTCCTAATGCCACTGACACAATAAACATCAACGGTTTCATCCTAAATAGCCATCTCAAGTAGGTTGGCCACGAAACCTAATTACATCATGAATTTATAATTAGATCATAAGAGATCATCATAGATCTCTATATAGATCATTACAACAAATTACAATGCAATATCAATCATTGATTGATCTTATTCCATCACAGAAATCCGATCTATATCCTCAAAACACTCTACTAAGTGTTTCGCTAATTCCCAAGAAAATCTTCCTTGAATCACACCAAAACAACAATTAAATCTTTAATGCAGGTTGTGTCATATTACCAACTTCATGTAGACTCTCCAAAAATCACTCTCATATCAGAAATCATTACTAGTTGAGTGAATTCATCATCGATCCTAAAACCCTAGCACAACTCCATCAAAAATTTAAAACATGCCTTCCAATAATCAACATAGAATGTGGTTTCGGTCACATACACAAGTCCATCATAAAGGCTTATTTCTCAAACCACAAGTCTCCAACCATCACCAATTTACCAATTCAATCAAAATCATTTCTTTTACCGGTTGAAGTCCTAATTCTCAATCCTGCTAGGAAACCCTTGTCATACTTACAAATTCTAAATCCGCTACACCAAATTACTTATCCAACAATTTAGACATCAAATTTTATCTGTGACCATCATCAAAACACTAATTGACACAGGTTTCCATCAATGACAACAGAAATAAATGATCATGTCACCGATTCATAGAATCTCAATCTCTTCATCACAAATAGAGTTCTATCCTTTACCAGTTCAGTCATCCAACTTCAACTCCATCACTTGATTTACATTAGTTATACCAAATGCCAATAGACAGTTTAACTTTCTATTGGCTTTTTTAATTATTTTTATCTAGTTTATCTTGGTTCTATTTGTGTTGCAGGTTGTTGAGAATTGGCATATTTGTAAGATGCGGGGACATATGAACTATTTGGAGCCCATAGTCTATAAAAAATGGTGAAATTTAATGAAGCGGTATGGAAAGAACTTTTGGTGGGGAGTTTCACTGGTCATATCAAGATGCTTCACAGTGAAAATGCCCTTGTTATTGAGGCCTTTGTTCATGGTTGGAACGATGGTGTGCTCTATGTCTATGATATGGAGCTAGAGGTTAATGAGGAGATGGTGCCTAAGGTGTCCAACACTCTAATTGACGGCACCAAATTCTACAGGGATAAGAAATGTGAGATGGTGGTGATGGAAAAAAATTTCTTGTCGAAAGAAATGGAGAAGGTGGGGAAGAATAAGGATGGTGGGTGGGAGAGAACCTCACCTCCAAATCCATGGTGTGGCATCTTGGAGGTTATCATGCACTACCTCACCCTTGATGGTAAATTATGTAGCTTATTTATCAAGTGCATTTCCTTGCCCTTTTATTTGGTCTCGTCATTGAATAATAGCATTAGAGATCATGAGAAAAGTGTGCTCTCCCCTATTCTCCATGAGGACTTAATCCTATTAGTTATTCAGTATACCAAGGGTATCCATGTTGAGAGGAATCTGAGGGATAAAATGGGTATTGAATACAATAAGAGTGTCCATATTTATTATGGGGACAACTATTTTGATGAAGAAGTAGAATCTGATGAGGGCGAGGTCTTTCACATTTATAATAAGGAGGGCCCCTCGCTATCCAAAATCCCTAACCCTACTGGCAAAAAAAAATTTGTTTTATCTGATGAGGAGGAAAAACTTGAATATGTCCCTAATTTGGTGGACCCTAGTTTTGATGTAAAGGGTAAAAGGGTGGCTACGGTTTCTATGTAGAGAATTGAGAGAAAAACCAAAATATTTGGGCCCCTCTTTGTCAATGTCAAAAATAACTCTTCTAAGCAGTTGAATGCCTCTCAGATTGATTTGGATGGGCCTATGGAAGATCAAGGTGTTGATTTTTTTACATCTACTAATGGTGGCAAGTTTACCCCTAAGGAGATGGGTTCCTCTGTCCTTGAGAATATGATTACAAATATTAGCTTGAGGAATTTACAGGATAACCAAAATGACCGATTCACCTGGATTTTTCAGGAGATTAATAATCTCAAGGAGAAGGCCAATCTACCCAATGAGGACTTGGATAGTATTCTTGCGAATATGCATACCCTGGCTAATGGGAATAAAGACCATAAGGAGGACCATAAAGAGTGCATTAAGGCTCTATAAAATAAATTTTACAAACTTCAATAGAGTTTGAGTGTAGTGGTGGAGGTGAGTATGTCCGCCATGGAAAATACCAACGTTGTTCTCCGTGGAATCAATGAACAAGATAAAGTCCTTCAAGCTATTTCTTAGGGTAAGTAGCCCACTAGTAGCACCAAGATGGTTAAGAAAGATATGGTTTTGAATGCTAGTGCTCGTAAAAAACTTAGGGCTCCTTTGGAGGAGGTGGAAGCAAATGAGAATCCCTTACCTAGTCCAGTGACGAGGCTTCATAGCAAGGATAAGGGTATGACCCTTGTTGACAATATCATTAAGAAAGTAAAGAATATCAATGAGGATGTCATTCAGAAGAATGATAAATTGGTCAAAATATTATATTTTTTTATTTATAAGTTCTATTTTGTTCTTGGTTGTTGTTCCGTGGGGCTGCTTTGCCCTAGTTTTTATGGTTTGATTCCTATCTTTTTTTTCTGTTGGGTTCTGGATGGTTGTTGTTGAAGATAGTTTTTGGCTATTTTTTTATGATTTTGGGTTTCTGGTCCCTATGAAACCAATTTTTCCTTGTAATCAAAACTAGCATCTCTCTTTCATACATAGTCTATAGAATGTCCCCCCTTTGACATAAAGGACAAAGGAAACAATATCTACTTGACCAAAAATAATACTATACATACTCCCCCCAACTATTAGGAAAATGGTGTCTCGACCTTGTAAACATTAAAAAATGTATTGGAGCATTTAAAATGTGGAAAAAATACATAAGTGTTGAAGTACATTTTGTATGTTGGATAAGGAATGCTCAATTTTTCCTACTAGTGCATTATTTGTACTGTGGAATTGGATTATTTGTACCATGGAATTGCATTATTTATACTCTGAAATTGCATTAATTATACTATGGATAAAGTCACATTTTATGTATAACATGATTATAATTCTTGATTGTTTATCATTATGTCATAAATCTAACAGTTGATATTTTGTGTTCTTTGTTTCCTCTAGAAGGCAATCCTATATTATAAGGGCACTGTGTTGTGGCTGAGTATTGTGATCTATTAAAAAGGTTTGATAATTTTTGAGCTATTTTTAGATCTTTTCTAGTAATACTCCTATGATAAGCTTTCTCTATGAGTATATAATAATTTGATTTCATAATTAAATATTGGGCATCTTTTGTAATATGGAGTTTTTCTCCCAAAAGGGTTTTACCCACATCTATCACTGTGTTGTGTTATGTATGCTATATATGTTCATTTATGTTAAGTTTTTGTAACTATTATAAAGATTTGAAAAATGTTTTGCCTTACACTCATCTAAAGATTAGTGTAAGAAGTTGTTTTGCTACTCAACTTCCTTACAAGTGGCATTAGATCTCGACCACCTTTGGTTTTTCTGTGGGTTGTTGGATATTTTTTCAAACTAATCTACATTCAAGTGGGAGCTTATGTAGAAGATACTTTTTGATCATGTTGTAGAAATTTTCAAATAGAAATTTTACTAGGGATAATAGAGGTGGAGAAATTATCTAGAAGTAATTTTGAGATGTGGAATATGAAAATAGAGGATCTACTAATAGATAGATATCTATGGGATTTTATTGATGTGAATGTCTCAAGACCTTTAGATCCTACTGCAGTTGCTTAATATGATGTTATGGACCATAAATATAAGAGTTTGATAAGATTGGGCTTGGAAGACCATTTTAATCAATGTACATGAAGAAAGATCTACAAATAAGCTATGGAATAAGCTTGATGAGATGTATGAAACCAAATATTTATTGAATTATATTTTATTGAGGAAAAATTTGTATTCCTTGGAAATGGAATAGGGTGGATGGAATATATACCACCTAGAAGCATTCAATATGTTGGTGGCTCAATTCGCATCTATTGGTGTCAATATGGATGAGGAGGATAAATGTCAGATCTTGCTTTGTTCTATGGCTGATTCATTAGATTCTCTTGTTATGGCTACCATTAGTACTTTTCCTATTTTGAAGTTTGAAGATGTGTTGGGTGCCTTACTTGGAAAAGAGAAGCATAGGAAGGTATCCATTAGCTCAAAAGAAGCCCTAACTTTTTAGGGACAATATAAGGAAAAAGGAAAGAAGAATATGAAGTGTGCTAAATCCAAATCTCCTAGAAATTCTAAAGTAATTAACTAGAATTATGGTAAATTAGGACACTTTGATAAAGATTGTAAAGAAGAGAAGAAGAAGAAAAATAAGTTTTATTCTAATTCTAAGTCTGAGAAGGAGGATAGTGATACATTCATTGCATCTTTGACCATTCATTTAGTTAATGATGCATGATTAATTGATACAGTTGCATCTCTTATATGACTTTCAATAGAGATTGGTTTTCAAAATATGAATAATTTAATGGAGGTAAGTTGTAATTGGGTGACAATTCTCATTTAGATATTATTGGTCGTGGTAAAGACAGAATAAGGTTTCCTAATGGTATACTAAAATAGATTAATGGTGTATTGTATATCCCCATACTAAAATAAAATTTGTTATTTGTGAGAAAAATGGTAGATGTGGGTGTACAAGTAACCTTTTCTGCTACAAAATGTAAAATTGTTAGAGCTTCTATGGTGATTTATAGAGGTGTCAAATTTAGCATGTTGTATAAGCCATAAGCATACACTATTGGGTATAATAGCAGTTCTATGAAAATAAAATTTGTGTATACTTGATTGGAAGATTTGAGAGTTTCACGTTCAAGAGATGGACATGGATTTTGGGTACCTGAGGGTTCTCTTTCTTCCAAATTAAACTTATTTGCAAAGATTATTGTGTTATGACACTAGAGGTTTGGCCACATTCAAGAAAAAGGTCTAAGGACCTTGAAAAATTAAAATCTAGTTGAATATTTGAGTGATCGTAATATTAATTTGGATTTTTGTGAGCATTGCATTTATGAAAAACAAGATCGTGTTCATTTCTACTTGATTTCTAACAAACATTGTTGTGTGTTAGATCTTATTCATTCTGATATTTTTGCTCCTATAGATGCTCCTTCCATTTGAAAATCGCATATTATATTTAATTTATTGATGGTTTTAGTAGGACATGTGTATATTTTATAAAGCATAAATCTAAAATTTTCAGTCAATTTAAATAATTTAAAGTGATTGTTGAGTTGTGGATATGATACAAAATAAAATGTTTGAGTATTAATAATTTTGGTGAACTTTTCTCAAATTATTTTGATAGATTCTATAAAGACTTCGACATTAATAGAAAAAATACAACTCCATATTTTGCATAGCAGAATGGAATTGTAAGAAAATTAATAGGACACTTGTGAATAAGGGTAAGAATATGTTGATTGGTACTAGTCTAGAACAAAATTTTTGGTGTTAAGCTATTCCTACTTCTTGTTTCTTGATTAATAGGTCTCCTAAATCACCTCTTGTTAATAAAAAACCTATGGAGAAATTATCGGGTCATAAGGCTCCATCGATATATCTTAGAGTTTTTTGGTTGGAAGGCATATGCATATGTTCCAAAGGAGAAGAAAATAAAGTTGTAGAACAAGGACGTGAAATGTATCTTTATTAGATACAATTATGGTGGGAAAGGATACAAGGTTTGGAACCTTGTTACATAAAAGATAATACATAATAGAAGTATTATTTTTAGGGAAATTAAGCCTTCTTCTATTACATTGTAGTTAAAATATAGTAAATACGAATATGTGATTCAATTGCCTTTTATGCCTAAAAGAGTTGAATCAAAGCCCATAGATAGGCAAGACGTTGATGATAATGCATCTAGCTTTGAATCTTTAGAAGTTGAGGAACAACCTACAACTCAACATGTTTGAAAGTCTACAAGACATAGAAAACCACCTAAAACATAGTCATCTAATAAATGGAGATGTATTTTTCTTTGAATACTAATACAAATGAACCTATATCTATAGAAGAGACATTAGGTATAAAAGATCAAGAATCATAAAATATTGTAATTGATTAAGATAAATAGGTTTTATGGGAACCTAAAATCCAAATCCAAATATTAAATTAAGAAATATGCAACAAATGCTAACCAGTCCAAAACCAACTGCAAAAAAGCCACTGAAATAGCATAGAGACCACACAAAACAACAACCAACAAAAAACCTAAACTAAGAACAACACAAAAAGATAAAAATAAATCAGAGAGTAAATAAGCTCAACATTTTTCTTGATCATATTCTTGTTTATCTCCTTGAGCTCTTCCATGATAAATTTCGTTGAACTCCTCTCTTGATTCCTTCTCCTTGTACTGGTAAAGGGACCCGTAGTAACCTGTTATCTCACTCCTTGCAAGCTTAGTTCATGAATTTTTGGTGTATTCATGGTTAGGATGAACCTCAATGAGATCTACCTAGACCATGTTTCAAGAGTAAACACAATGAAAGAAAGACAATATGATGGAGTCGATGCAGAACTAGATGAATTAGATCATGAAAACTGATTGCAAATGGGTGGTAACATCTAGACTACAAGATTCTGCTCACTGTCCTTCTACATACATACTAAATTACAAAATCAATCAACTCGGAACCTCTAAATCTTAAGATATATCTTCTATATTCTCTATGATGAATTATAATTCTTAACTATTGTAGTTCATCGGCCCAGTAGCCCTTTCAAATAGTAGGGGCTTGCCCTATGAGAATATGCTTAATGGCATAAACCTGCTAGAAGTTATATGCTCAATAGAGATCTGTGTCAACTCAAGAGAGATCAAATATCAAATAAAAAGATTAAACATGTAAAACCACCAGGTCGGCCTCCACCAATGAAAATCCAAAGGAAGAAGTGCAGATCAGAGGGAAGGACTACCACACACCAAGGAAATTTGGAATCAATGAATTGAAGCTCCACAAGATACGAAAGGGATCCAAAACATTCACCAATAGAAAATAGGTCCAAGTGTTTCTAGTGTTCTAAGACATAAAACTCTCTCAAAATTTAGAAGTGGTAACTTGCTATAAAAAGATCCAAACATCTCACAGTTTAGGAATAAGGAAGATGTAATGGCTGGAAAATGATGAATGATAGATCAAGAGGAAAACAACCCTTTCCCTCAAAGACAGATGAAAGTTTCACTATTGATTATCCTTCAAGCACTTTTCACCATTACATTAGGAAGATAAGGGATGAGATAATTCATTAGATTTAATCTCCACACAAAGAGGATAGATTAAATTCTAAATGAATTGAGAATGTTAGGATGATCCCTTCTTCCTTGTTTGAAATTGAAAGGAATTGATTACATTATGTAGTGCAAAAGTGACAACGAGTTGATTATAACTTGAGATTGGAATATGGAATGAAGTTGTGCACCTAGATTTGACAGTAAAATTTCAAGATGAAGTTGCCTAGCAAAGTTGACAAAAAGTTGTCCGGACCATGGTGGGAATGTACACAGTGTTAGGTCCCAGAGACAACTGAGAGGGGGGGGGTGAATCAGTTGTCCAATAAATTCAAACCAAAAACTAATTAACCAACTTAATGCTTAATACCGGTAAACCAGTTAAGTATGCCGATAGACAGTGTTAATAGTAAATTGCTATACCGGTAAGGATTAATGCATGAAACATAAACATAAAGTCATCCACAACACATGACACCAATATTTGTATGTGGAAACCCTGTAAGGGGAAAAACCACGATGGGAAACCTTACCCACAATCAGATGATACTACTACAGATAGTAAGTGTACATAAATGGGGTCTACACATGTAGAAAGGCCAACAGCCTAGAGCTCACTGCTCAATCACAAAATGGGAGTCACACTGACTACAGATGGATGGTTAAATCCAATAAGAATGTACTGCACAAAATAGCATCTTCATATGCTGAATTCAGTACCGGTGTAATGCTGATATGCTTCTACAAAAACCTAACTTCACCTTCAAATGATGTCTTCATGTATATCCCTACTTGATCTCGCATATACCTTCACATAATTCTTTTTCGCATTCCACACTTGATCTTACAAATAAGATCTTACATTTATACCATACCCTAAGACAAATTTTAGTAGGTCATCTCTACAAGATATTAAAATAAAAATATTTTACAAACAATATAATATCCGATGCAATAACTGATTGAACATGTTGGCTTAATGCATTTACAACAATAATAAATCATCTCCATAGTGTACCATGCTGATCTGGAAAAGATAAACCTATCGGTGTAACCCTAGATAACCTAGACCTATTTGCCGGTAAAAGTAAATATGCAAATATGAATATACCAATAATTAATTCTTCAAAACAAAGTGTCCACACAATTTCTTCAACATTACCAAGTGTCTTCCATATCATTCCAGGTACCGATGAACAATATATCCTGTCGGTGAACCATATACCAGTAACTGTTGCATAGTTTACTTGCTTGCCGGTAAATGTTGTTGGATGTTCAAAGTAGGTGTTGACATCAATGACAAAACCATACCAAAATACCAACAATCTCCCCCTTTGGCATTGATGGTAACATAAGATGGAAAAACCATCAAAGTGCCAAAAGAAAAAATGCCAAATACAAAAACCAACAATCTCCATTTCTCCCCCTAGGAGTAACATGTGTTTATCCAAGAATTTAATACCAATCTCTTCTTAAATGTGTTTTTCAAAATCTCTCCCAAAAAGATAATGTTTTTCTCCATAGATATCTCTCCCCCTTTGACATCATATGCCAAAGTCACAAAAGTCAAGTTCATACAAAATACCAACCAATTCAATATACCAACTACTCCCCCTAAGAAGTAGCTTCCTCATCGAATACCAGAATAAAAGATTTGTCCATTTAATTCTGTCGGTTGATGACAATCATCAACTGTCTAAGTCTCTACCGGTGGTGGTATGAATCCAAGTTGATCTCTGAGATATTCAAAAGTCTCCTTAGGCAAAGGTTTTGTGAAAATATCTGCAAGTTGTTCTTTAGTATTCACATAAACCAGTTTTATCTCCTTTTCTTCAATTTTTTCCCTTAGAAAATTCAGTTTGATAGAAACATGTTTTGTTTTAGAATGTAATACCAGATTCTTAGATATATCAATTTTTGCAGTGTTATCACAGTATATAGTAATAGGTTCCTTGCATTTTACCTGTATGTCTTTCAACATTTGCTTAAGCCATAATACCTGTGTACAGTTAGTTGCTTCTGCAACATATTCTAATTCTGCTGTTGATAAAGATGTACAACTATGTTTCTTACTTAACCAAGAAAGTAATGTCTTTCCAAGAAAGAATGCTCCTCCAGTGGTGCTTTTTCTATCATTTACATCTCCTACCCAATTTGCATCTGTGTATGCACATAGATCAAAATTTTCATCTTTAGGATACCATAACCCAAGATTTTTGTGCCTTGTAAGTACTGGAAAATCCTTTTTACTATTGATTCATGATTTTCCCTAGGATTACTCTGAAATCTAGAAACAATACATACTGCATTCATAATATCAGACCTAGTTTGTGTCAAATATAGTAAACCTCCTATCATAGATTTGTATCTAGTTGGATTAACAGGTGTAGATTCATCCCTTTGAGATAATTTGTCATTTGTAGTCATAGGTGTGCTTACCGGTTTATAGTTCTCCATCCCAAATTTCTTTAGTAATTCTTTCAAGTACTTGGATTGACTCAAAAATATACCTTCATTAGTCTGAGAAATCTGCAAACCTAAAAAGAATTTTATTTCTCCAATCATAGACATTTCAAATTCTTGCTGCATTTCAAGAGAAAATTCCTTACATAATCCATCTTCTCCTCCAAAGATTATATCATCAACAAATACTTCAATAATCAAGATGTCATCATTAGTTATTTTGTAATATAAATTACTATCTGCATTTCCTTTAGTAAAACCAATATTCAAAAGATACTTATCCAACCTTGCATACCAAGCTCTTGGGGCTTGTTTCAATCCATACAGAGCTTTTCTTAACCTACAAACCATATCATTGTCATCTGTCAAAGAAAATCCATCAGGTTGTTTAATATATATTTCTTCTTCAAGATCTCCATTCAAAAATGCACATTTAATATCCATTTGATAAACTTTGTAGTCCTTGTGAGCTGCAAAAGCCAAGAATAATCTAACTGCCTCAATTCTGGCTACCGGTGCAAAGGTTTCATTGTAATCAACTCCTTCTTTCTGAGAATATCCCTTACACACTAGTCTTTCTTTATTTCTGACAAACTTACCATCTTCATTCAGTTTGTTTCTAAATACCCATTTATTTCCAATTACATTTTTATCTTTAGGCTGGGGAACTAATGTCCAAGTATTATTTTTCTCAATTTGTCCTAATTCTTCTTCTATAGCTTTAATCCAAAATTTATCTTCACATGCCTCATTGATAGATGATGGTTCAATTTGAGAAATAAGACATACCTCTTCATTTGCCAATCTTCATCTTGTCATAACTCCTTTAAATTTGTTTCCAATTATCTGGTCTTCAGAATGATTCAATCTTACATACCGGGGTGTCTTAGTTTGCTGTTGTTCTTCAATTATTGTGGAATCTTCTGATGATACTGGGGTAACTGGATCTTCATTCTGTACTGGTGGATTTAGTATAGGTTCATTTGTCACAATTTCTGTTGCTGGTTCAGAGTCTATATACCTTGAAGTTCCTCTGAATTGTTCATCAATCTTTACATTTGTACTCTCAACAGTTTTTTGCAATCTTTTATTAAAACATCTATATGCCTTGCTCTTAGATGAATAACCAAGAAATATTCCTTCATCACTTCTAGGATCAAATTTGCCAATATACTCATCTCTTCTAATATAACATTTACTTCCAAAAATTGTAAAATACTTAAGAGTAGGAGTGTTACCAAACCATAGTTCATGAGGGGTCTTACCGGTTTCACCTTTGATGTGAATTTTGTTGAATGTATAGACAGCAGTGCTAACTACCTCTCTCCAATACACATGTGGTAGATTTGCTTTGGATAACATACTTCTAGCTACATCCAAGATAGTTCTGTTTTTCCTTAATAACTCCATTCTGCTGTGGTGTCTGAGGTGCTAATA
Source organism: Cryptomeria japonica (assembly GCF_030272615.1). Classification (NCBI taxonomy): domain Eukaryota; kingdom Viridiplantae; phylum Streptophyta; class Pinopsida; order Cupressales; family Cupressaceae; genus Cryptomeria; species Cryptomeria japonica. The sequence goes on along the minus strand of NC_081407.1, from coordinate 224,377,841 downwards.
ATTGTCTTCTGATTCCATTCACTTCACAAAATGTATTAAAGTCCTTAGATGTGAATTCTCCTCCTTGATCTAATCTTAAACATTTGATTTTATTACCGGTTTCATTTTGTAGCGTCCTAAAATTGTGACACTTGCAATTTCGATCGCATTTGGGTCTTCACGATGGCGACGCAACACTGAACCTGAATGGAGACCCCGAAACTTGCTCACGACACCAAAAACTGCATTTTTCCAGCACCCTGGCCTGATCCTCCTTGCACCCCGCTGTCCCTGGAGGTCGGACCATGGCACCCAGTGCCCTGGTCCTTAGGACTAGGGCGCCCAGCGTCCTGGTCCCCCAGGACCATGGCGCCCAGCGCCGTGGTCCCTGGCCCTATTTTGGGCCCGGTCTCCTATGGGACTTTGGGCCTTTATGTTTGCAATTTGGAAAATAACATTTCCTGGTCGGCCTAAGGTCGGGAAAATCAGTCTTTTAACCCTAATTGGCAAGTATATAAACTACTTTTCCTCTCCCATTTTGGTAAGAGGGAAAAAGGCGGAAACGACATTCAAGCATTCAAGCATTCAAGCATTCAAGCATTCCTTCAAGCAATTGATCATTCTAAGTCTCCATTCAAGGATAAGTGTTGCATTCAAGACAAGGATTCAACCATTGAAGAGGAGATCACTTACAACACATTACATACTACAACATACAACATCCAACATACAACAACATCTATACCTTCACATATAAGGATACAAACATCCTTACAACAAGGTATTAGTACTTGTTTTACATTACATTTACAGCATTTCTCATTTCTTGGTTAATTCCAAAACTGGGGTTTGACCTAAAGGCAAAGCCCTCATCCCTAACCCCCCAATCATCCTCTCTTTTCTGTGTGTAGGTTGCAGGTACATGGCTGTAATTGAAGATCTGGAATCCTTGTGCAGAGACAAACAGAACCACCTTCGTTTCGCGGATTTTTCGGAGGACCATGTGCACGTCGGGCGCCATCGTCCCGTCAACTTTTGCTCAAATTTGCAGGACAGTGCCGTCTCGACATTTTACTGCTAATTCCAGTTCCGCAGCTTCATATCATATCCCTATCTCAGTTTATAAGCAAATCTTTCTCACTTTCTATGTATTCCTAGCTTAATCATTCTATCTACATTCTTTACAAAAGAGGGTATCCTTGCTATCACAACCCTTGAAACTCATATAGAATCCAATCTTGCATTTCGTGGGATTGGATCTTGTGGGTTTCAACCGCTCTTTTGAATGTAAAGTCCCTCCTAAGTGAAAACCATCAACCCTAGTGACTCTCCCTTCTCTCTCCTTGGAGTTGGGGAGGGGAGAACGACTAGGGTTCGATTTTTCTGCTTTACATTTTGGTGAACCCGACGTGAACATCCTTTCTGATTATTCATAGTTAGATCTGAAAATTGGATTCCTTGATTACATTTCCATGTTTGATCTTTTGCAAAATTTTAGAGGCTAATTGCATAAAAACCCTAAATTTTCTTTTTAAGTAATTAAACTTGTGAAATGTTTAATTGTTAATGCTTGTTTCAGATCTGCCCTTCTATTACAAATTATCAATTCATATTTGTACGTTAATTTTGAAAATTAAGTGGTTAAGTGTCAAAACCCTAATTTTTGAAACCCTCTTGATTCAACCTTTGTCCGACAATTTCACTGATCAAAACATCTCCAAATCAGCTGTAACTTTGGATTCCGCAATAAAATCACAATATCTTTCATCCCTAAAAATTTGGAAAAAAGTTGTGAGGACCATGTGCACTCCGAGCGCCATCGTCCCCGACATTTTTTCCGAAATTTCGGGAGCTAGATCTTACTGTATTTTTCTGCTAAAATCCAGAATTTTGGCTGATTTTATCAATTTTAACACTTTCAAAATTACAGTCAAAGTTGGTCTAGTGATTGCTTGGATTGAGGCTTCTAATCATTCAAAAATTGTTGAAATTGAAATTTGTGTCAAAATTGTGTTTCTTACTGTCCTAAATGTGAAAAGTGTGTTAGCATTCATTCCAAATTTCAGTGATTTATTCAAATTTTTGCAATTTGTGACTTTTGAAATTAAGTGCTTAATTACAACAACTTTGATTTCCACTTTCAAAATTGAATTTTGCGTGAAATTGAGTGAACTTTCAAATTTCAAAACTTGCATTGCTTTTGGCATTCCCTCTAAAATCATAAAATTCAAAATTTCAGTTTCCCTCTCTTTTTCAAAATTCAAATTTTGCATTTTTCGACAATCTTGGTAGGGTTCAATTTTGAGATTGCAACTTTAATTTGGCCTATCTACAGATCGTAAAATCACTCAATTTTTTTAGGTTAGCTGTAAAATCATCATAACTTTCATCCCTGCAAATTTCAAAAAAAGTTGCGAGGACCGTGTGCACCCCAAGCGCCACGGTCCCGGACATTTTTTCTGAAATTTCGGGAGATTGTCCTGATTGCATTTTACAGCTTAAATCTAGGAGATTGGCTGATTTTACTGAAATTTGCTACCTCTAAAATTCAAAATCTTCTCTCTCTCTTTAGTGCATGAGTTTTACAACAATAAGCCCTACTTACACTATTCCCGTTAGATGAAGCCTTAGAATTAAGTCTTTCCAAGGTTTAATTACTGAGGAGATGGAACCTAATTTGAATGGTCTTTTTAACGAGGACATGGGTAATTCCTCTAATCCTCTTAATGATGAAGAAGCTCTCCATGAGGTTTCTGTAGAACAACTTTCAAAATTGGATAACCAATTTGACGATTTTCGACAGTGGATGTCTCAAGAATACTCTGATAGTCAAGCTCTTCCTTTAATTGAGGGTCTAAAACATATGCTTCAAAGTGATAAGAATGGAATTGATATTTTGCGTGGTATTGCACACATTGTGGATTCAAATGTGATGCCTATGAAAAGTTGTTCCGAAACCTTAGGTTATACACAACCTCCTACTCAAGACAATCATTATATTCCTTTGACGACTCCTATTGCTAGTATACCTACTTTTACATCAAACATAATGACTACTTGAATACAAGACATTCCTCCTATGATCACTAATCATGGGGGCAATCCTTCTTCTTCAATCAACTCTCTTCCTTCATTCAATCCAACTTCTTCATTCATTCCTTCAGTGAGTGTTCCTCTTATATCTCCACAAATGAACATGACGCAAGGGGGCAATTCATTTAACCATTCCATTCCTCCTTGTAGTGTTCCTCCTTTCCAATCATCTCCTATGACTAAATATCATAGTGTCCCACCACCTTACTCTCTACCTTCTTTCAATAATATAATACCTCCATCACAATCTAACACGTCTAATATGAACTCTTCGACTGAAGCGACCATTAACAATCTTGCACAAACTGTCTCTTCTTTACAGCAACAAATTGCCTCTATGAATCAATCTAAGTTTAGTGTGCCCACATTTGATGTTGCGAGCCAACTTTCTTTTGACATTGTTCGAGCTATTCCCCCTAAACATGTTGAAATTCCGCATTTGGAGCTTTATAATGGTAAGGGTGATCCTCTAACACATGTTAAGACCTTTCAAACAATATGTACTGATTTTGCTTATGACCAAAGGTTGCTTGCAAAATTGTTTACTAGAACATTAAGAGACAAAGCCCTACAATGGTATTGCTTGTTGCCTTCCTATTCTATTACTTCTTTCGAACAACTTGCAAATGCTTTCATTCAACAATTTCAAAACAATATAAGTCCTAAAGTTACTTTGATTGATTTAATGCATTGTAAAGAAGGTGTTAAAGAAAAAGTGACTGATTTCATTGGTAGATATAAGCATTTGTATGCTCAAATTTCTTTTCTAGTGCCTGACAATGATATTCAAAGAATCTTTATTTCTAATTTACAAAAAGACATTAGAGAAAAACTCCTGTTTTCTGAGTTTACTTCTTTCCAACAGTTGTGCACAACTCTTCACAATTATCAACTGACTATGAGTCAAATGGAACAAGCAAATCCTATCACTCCGAGTGATAAGGGTGATAGTAGTCAACAACCATTTGGGAAGTTTAAACCGAACAGAGAGTCCATTAAATTCAATGAAAACATTATCAACAACCATGTGAATGCAGCATCAGGTGTGCCTCCTATTTCTAAGTTTTTCAGGAAAGAAAGAAAGTTTACTCCTTTGAATGAATCATTGCATAGTATTATGAATAAGTTATTGGAACAAAATGTGCTCACTCTCCCTCCTATAAGGCAAATAGATCCTGCAAAGATTAATTCACCCTATTTTGATAACAAATCTTTTTGTCAATTTCATCGTCAACCTGGGCATGATACTGAAAAATGTTTTGCTTTAAAAGGTAAAATTCAAGATTTGATTGATAATAATACTATTTATGTTTCTGGAGTGAATGATAAAGGCAATACATCTGTAGCTCCTCCTAACCAAAATCTTTAGATTTTCACTAATCCATTTCCTTCTCATACCTCTAATGCGATTGATACTACTGATTCCTCTGTCTCACCTGATGATCTTGTGTCTATGACTCCGAATGTGATTAACTTTGTGGAGCAGCAGAAAATCCCTAAAGAACCTTCCATCACATTTGATTCTAGTGAAACCATCAGGGCACCTGATGGTCCTTTATATATAGTTGCAAAAGTCAAAAATACACCTTTCCGTGGAGTGCTTATTGATCCTTCTTGCATGGTTAATGTCATTACTGAAGAATTTCTTTTTACTTTGCAATTGAATCAAGTGATCTATGATGAAACAAATGTGGTTGTGAAACTATTTGATGCATTTTCTTCTCCTGCAATTGGTTCTATTACATTACCTATTGAGGTCCATAACAAATCCCTTGATGTGGACTTTGCTATTATTCCATCGTCCGAACAATTTCGTGTGAAGCTTGGCTATCCTTGGCTATCTTCCATGAAAGCTATTGCTTCTCCTATTCACAAGTGTTTGAAATTTCCCCATAATGGTGAAGTTGTTACTGTCAATCATAGTCTCTTTAAACCAGCTGAAAGAACTTCTAGCATTCCTATTGATTATTTTTGGCCTAAACAATTCCAATCTCTTCCTCCGCGAAGTGATCATCTTTTCAAATCTTATCAAAAGTGGAAAACAGATATGATCCTATCTCTAAGTGAACCTAGAACACCCAAACTTGATATTCCTATCGTTCTTGAGAAGGAAGTTCTTCCTTTGAAAGATAAAACTAATGTCTTTCCTCAAGAAGATTCCTAACCCATCCCTATGGATGTGACTATGTCTATGTCTGATAAACTTCTTAAAAGTAGACCTATACCTCCTCGTCATGATGGACTTGATCTCCTTCCTAAACCAAATATTCCTCCCTTATATGGAGCAGTTCCTCCTCCTTCCTCTTATGGAGAGAAGAGACTTTCCTCTTCTCCTATTGTTCAACCTAAGAGACCACAACCTAAACACCCAAGCGATAAGGATGAGAACATTCCTCCTCCTCAATCTTCTCAACTTCCTACTAAGACTAGACGAAATCGTTCTGCACGTGAACGCCGATGAAAGCGTCGTCTTAGAGCTCAGGCAGCTACCTCTCAAACTTTGCAATCCCCAAAAACACCTTCAACAAGCATTATTCCATTTTCTCCTCACCCGACGATTGAGCCGAAATCTCCTAAACATAAGATGCATGATGGTCTTGATCCTGTGCGAGTTAAAGATCCTATTTTTATAAATCTTGATGATGATATAGATGAAAATGTTATTCATGATGAAAATATTACTCCTGTTCATTCTGATAGTGAATATGAACTTGTTGATATTGATAACCATTTATCTAATGAATTTTCTAAAGCACTTATCCTAGCTCCTAGACAAGAACACCGTGGCTTGGGATATGAACATAGCCCTTGTTTGGATCTTGTGATAGCTCCATCTGCTGTGTTGGATGTTCCTCCTCTAGCATGTTCCCTACCTTCCCGAAACATTGATCAGCAAGATTGGGGGGTAGATGATGTGCTAGACTAGTTTCATTAGCATAGCAGATTCTCTCCTCCTCTATTTCTTTTGTTACTTCTTCTATATGTTATTCTCATTCTTCTATTTGTTGTCCTTAGTGTTGTCTACTTGAGGATGATGCAAAGCATTGAGATCTCTTTTGGTCTCTCTCATGTTGACTCAAAAAACACATGTGTTCCCTTCTTCTAGGTGACCTTCCTTGATTGGGGAATGAAGAACAATTATGCATACATACATATCATATACATGAATTATCATACAGCATACTGACCCCGAAGAAAGCGAAGTCACCTTGTGCTTTGTGTTTTGTGTCTATTATCCTTGGGCTTATCTCACACTTGGGGGCTAAATCCTTGTGATAACATGCTCCTTTCCCTTCTCATTCTTATATGTATCACTACCTTAAAGCAATCACCCTCGGTGAGGTGTGTGCGATCGCTTTAACGTAGGGGGGCATACATCCCGTTCATATCTTTTCAAGATACTTGAAAATTTCTTGACAAATTTAGCTTTGCCTTGAAAATTTTTGATATCTTTCTTGCATGACTCATAGTGAGGGAACCTTACTACTGACAGTCATGGTTCTCCCTCGTGATCTTCCCTTTTACTTTTTCAATCAAAGTCGTAAGATCCTTAGTCCACTGGGGGCTTGGTGTATCTTTCCTCCTTGACGTGGTGAAAGTTTTTCAATGTTGTTTCCTTGTACTTTACCGGAAGTATGAGCGTACGCTTATACTCCCGCTAAAGTGGGGGCTAAATGTAGCGTCCTAAAATTGTGACACTTGCAATTTCGACTGCATTTGGGTCTTCACAATGGCGACGCAACATTGAACCTGAATGGAGACCCCGAAACTTTCTCACGACACCAAAAACTGCATTTTTCCAGCACCCTGGCCTGATCCTCCTTGCACCCCGCTGTCCCTAGAGGTGGGACCATGGCACCCAGCACCCTGGTCCTTTAGGACTAGGGCACCCAGTGCCCTGGTCCCCCAGGACCATGGCGCCCAGCGCCCTGGTCCCTGGCCCTATTTTGGGCCCGGTCTCCTATGGGACTTCGGGCCTTTATGTTTGCAATTTGGAAAATAACATTTCCTGGTCGGCCTAAGGTCGGGAAAATTAGTCTTTTAACCCTAATTGGAAAGTATATAAACTACTTTTCCTCTCCCATTTTGGTAAGAGGGAAAAAGGCGGAAACGACATTCAAGCATTCAAGCATTCAAGCATTCCTTCAAGCAATTGATCATTCTAAGTCTCCATTCAAGGATAAGTGTTGCATTCAAGACAAGGATTCAACCATTGAAGAGGAGATCACTTACAACACATTACATACTACAACATACAACATACAACATACAACAACATCTATACCTTCGCATATAAGGATACAAACATCCTTACAACAAGGTATTAGTACTTGTTTTACATTACATTTACAACATTTCTCATTTCTTGGTTAATTCCAAAACCGGGGTTTGACCTAAAGGCAAACCCCTCATCCCTAACCCCCCAATCGTCCTCTCTTTTCTGTGTGTAGGTTGTAGGTACGCGGCTGTAATTGAAGATCTGGAATCCTTGTGCAGAGACGAACAGATCCACCTTCGTTTCGCGGATTTTTCGGAGGACCGTGTGCATGCCGGGCGCCATCGTCTCATCAAATTTTGCTCAAATTTGCAGGACAGCGCCGTCTCGACATTTTACTGCTAATTCCACGTCTGCAGCTTCATATCATATCCCTATCTCAGTTTATAAGCAAATCTTTCTCACTTTCTATGTATTCCTAGCTTAATCATTCTATCTACATTCTTTACAAAAGAGGGTATCCTTGCTATCACAACCCTTGAAACTCATATAGAATCCAATCTTGCATTTCGTGGGATTGGATCTTGTGGGTTTCAACCCCTCTTTTGAATGTAAAGTCCCTCCTAAGTGAAAACCATCAACCCTAGTGACTCTCCCTTCTCTCTCCTTGGAGTTGGGGAGGGGAGAACGACTAGGGTTCGATTTTTCCACTTTACACATTTTCAACCATTGCTTTGAATAGTTTGAACTTTCCAAGTGCTTCTGATTTCTCTCTGAGAAAAGTAACGCAACACATTTTAGAATAATCATCAATAATTAGCATGAAATATCTATCACCTTGTAAGCTTCTAGTTCTAGCTGGACCACATAAATAAGTGTGAATTAAATCGAGAGCATTATTGGATTTTTCAGGAATACTTTTGAAACTAGCTCTAACTTGTTTTCCAAATTGACATTCCTTACAAATTGTATTATGAGGTTTCACAATTTTAGGTAGATCTCTAACTGCCTTAGAAGTACCAATTTTTACCATGCAATCAAATTTTACATGACATAGTCTCTTATGCCATAACCAACTTTCATCTATATGTGCAATTAAGCATGCCTTTTCACTGTTATTCAAATGAAAGATATTGCCTCCAGTCTGATTACCGGTTGCAATTTCCAAACTAGTTCTATTCATGATTTTACATTTTCCATTTTTAAATTGTAACTGAAATCCCTTCTCAACTAATTGGCCAACACTTTAAAGATTATGCTTTAATCCTTCAACATAGTAGACATTGTTAGTGTTATGCTTACCATCAAGAGATATTCAACCTTTACCTTTGATTGAATAGGCTTTGTCATCTCCAAATATTACTAAACCTCCATTGTATTCTTGAAAGTTCAAAAATTTTCCTTTGTCTCCAGTCATATGATGTGAGCATCCTAAGTCAATAATCCATTCATCCTTTGCTTCAACTTTAGCTGCTAGGGCTTGTTCTACCGATTGAGTAGTAGGTGTCGATTGATCTTCTATTATAGCAATAAAAACCAATCCATTATCTGCTGGATCCTCATCAGAATCATCAGTCACACCTTCATCAGCAATGTAACAAGATTTATCTTTGTTCTTTTTAAATCTGTATCTCTGATATTCAGGATTAGGCTTGTATGTTCTTCTAGCTTCTTCTCTTAGTCTAGCATGTCTATCAGGGCATCCTTAAGCCATATGACCAATCTTATTGTAGTTAAAACATTTAAAGGGTGCTTTACCTTCATACTTACTTCCAATTGGACCTTTTGGCATTTTCCTTGCAAATAGTGCTTCAAGTTCTTCAATCTCTTCATTCTCCTTTCTGGATTCTTCAAGTTCTCTTACATAAAAGGCTCTCCAGTGTGATTTATCAAATGATGGAGCAGATGATGTTAATGATTTAAAGGCCAAATCAGTCTTTATAGTAGCAACAGGACCGAATTCCTCAATTTCAAAGGCTGAAAGTTTTCCAATCAATGTATCCCTAGTTACTAATGTATTAGGCATTGTTCTTAACTCATTTATAGCGGTAACCTTCATTTTATATGCCAATGGAAAACCTCTTAAGATTTTTGAAACAATTTCATCTTAACTCAAGGTTCCTCCACAACATTTAATACCCAAAACAATTTCATTTACTCTTTCCATAAAAGTAGAAATCCTTTCATCTTCTTCCATTTTCAGATGTTCATACCTGACTCGGAAGCTTTCAAGTTTTGCAATTTTGACTGTGGAATCTCCTTCATTCAGTTTTTCCAAGTGATCCCAAATAGCTTTAGCAGTAGACCTATCTGATAATCCCATGATTTGTTGATTTGATAATGCACTCAAAAGTGCTTCTCTTGCTTTGCAATCATTCTCTTCATCTTTGGCTAAAGTAGTTGGAGTGGTCTAACCAGCTACAGCAGTAGTATAACCATTCTTAGTAACTTCCTAGATGTCTTTACCAATGCAATTTAGATGTGTCTCCATTCTAATCTTCCATATCCCATAGTTGGTTCCATCAAGTTTAGGACTATCCTTCCTAAAATAGTTAGTAGACATTGGATCTCCTCAAGTTGTTAAACTTCTGCAAAAGAGGACTAAGCTCTGATATCAATTGTTAGGTCCTGGAGACAACTGAGAGGGGGGGGAGTGACTCAGTTGTCTAATAAATTCAAACCAAAAATTAATTAACCAACTTAATGCTTAATACCGGTAAACTAGTTAAGTATGTCGGTAGACAGTGTTAACAGTAAATTGCTATACCGGTAAGGATTAATGCATGAAACATAAACATAAAGTCATCCACAACACATGAGACCAATATTTGTATGTGGAAACCCTTTAAGGGGAGAAACCATGGTGGGAAACCTTACCCACAATCAGATGATACTACTACAGATAGTAAGTGTAAATAAATGGGGTTTGCACATGCAGAAAGGCCAACAGCCTAAAGCTCACTACTCAATCACAAAATGGGAGTCACACTGACTACAGCCGGATGGTTAAATCCAATAAGAATGTACTACACAAAATAGCATCTTCATATGCTGAATTCAGTACCGGTGTAATGCTGATATGCTTCTACAAAAACCTAACTTCACCTTCAAATGATGTCTTCGTGTATATCCCTGCTTGATCTCGCATATACCTTCACTTAATTCTTTTTCACATTTCACACTTGATCTTACAAATAAGATCTTACATTTATACCATACCCTAAGACCAATTTTAGTAGGTCGGCTCTACAAGATATTAAAATAAAAACATTTTACAAACAATATAATATCCGATGCAATAACCGATTGAACATGTCAGCTTAATATATTTACAACAATAATAAATCATCTCCATAGCGTACCATACTGATCTGGAAAAGATAAACCTGCCGGTGTAACCCTAGATAACCTGGACGTATTTGTTGGTAAAAGCAAATATGCAATTATGAATATACCAATGATTAATTCTTCAAAACAAAGTGTCCACATGATGTCTTCAACATTACCAAGTGTCTTCCATATCATTCCAGGTACCAGTGAACAATATATCCTGCTGGTGAACCATATACTAGTAACTGTTGCATAGTTTACTTGCTTGCCGGTGAATGTTGCTAGATCTTCAAAGTAGGTGTTGACATCAATGACAAAACCATACCAAAATACCAACACACGGTCCTCCAAAAAATTAGTGAAACTAATTTTTTTTTTCTACCTGTGTAAATGAAGCCCGAATGCAAAAGTACAACCATGCACCTGCAACCTACACACAGAAAAGAGAGGGAAATGTGTTGGGATTGGGGGTTTGCCTTTAGGTCAAACCCCAATTTTGGAATTGTTGGTTAATAGATTTGTCTCCTTCTTGAAATTTTAATTATTATCTTCTTAAGAAAAATGTGACTCCATTTTACTCTTTTAGAAAGAAACAAAAATACCAACAGTTGGAAGAATTAATGATAATTCAACCTCTACATTAGAGGGCAGCTCCTCATATGATTTAGAATGAATTAACTATACAATTGATTTCTTTTTATAACACTTTTAACTAGAAAGTATTGAAAAGGATTTAGCATTTATCCATCTGCACAAATAAATGCCAAAATTTTTCTAAGAAATTGCTCGAAGAAGAATTCACAGACTCTGATTAACATACATTTACTGTGTATATTCAAAACAAAAAGGGAACTCAACACAAGAAACTAGAAGCTTAATCAAGACTCTCTCATGCCTCACAAGGCAAGGGGGATCAAGATGATTAACAACTTGAGAGTCATCCAACAATCTAAAATATCAACCAAAAGGAAATGCAGAGATAGTTGATTATTGGATTAAATTATGCCCACATAATAACCTAAGAAGAATTAAGAATCTCAGAATGCACAGATCCAAATATGTCTCATCATTCCATTAATAATCAGTCATTACTTCATTTTCCACAATTCGTATAAAAAAATCTTCTATTGTCTCCAAAATCACAGTTTCATAAGCCATTCAAAAGAAAGCTTTTCAGCTTAAATAGCCACTAGGCCATAGTTTTTACATAATTAAAAAATAACATTTACCTTCACCTTAGTGAAAGAAACCGTTTAGATAAAACAAAAGAAAGCTAAACTAATAGTCACTAAAAGGCTGACATTTCATTATAGTACAACTAAGAAGCATCTTCCGCAACTGAGGAAGTTATGGGCTCGTCTTGTTTTGTCGCGGATCCTCGCCATTCAAGGTGTGCAGTCAAAAAGATTAGGATAACTTGGAAATAGGGTAGGCCAACGTGTATGATCCTCTGCTTCCACACTTCCTTGTCCATATTCACCTGCGTGACCCTTGCCTTGTGAACCTCCAAGTGATCTGAATAGACAATGAGTATTGATTCAGTCCTTGAAAGACTTTGATCATGTCTGCAACTTTCTCAATCACCTTAGCTCCCTCCTTCATGAGTTGGATATCAATTCATTTAAGGTCCTTATGTATAGTGTCAATCAAATCAGTCAGTCCCTTGAGTAGCTTAGTGGATTCTTCATGATCCTATCCAATGATTGAGTTGCGCCATTCCACATTTTTCTTTGACACATATAGCACATTATCATCTAGGTTCTCTACTAGTTTCTCAGCTAAGAACTTCACCAATCCATACTTCTGAACATCATTCATTTGTGCGAGAATTGCTACCCACTTGACCCTTTCCTTGTCCCAGGCAACTGTCTCCAGCTCAAGTTCTTTACTCACAGTTTCTGCATCTTAATAAATCCTGACCAGATTAGTAATATATTTCGATTCTTGTTGAATTATTAGATCCATCCATTTGTTGAACATCTCTATCACTACCCTGTTCCTTTGAACTTGATCAACCATCTTTTCATTTGCTGGGGACTTAGGATCAAATGACACTGGTATCTGTGATAATGGCTAAGGATTTGGGTTATGAATAGCATTGATGTACTCTATCATTTGGGAAACCATTTGTTTCATTTCTCTTTTGTCTTTTTCATCTTTCCATGTCCTGGAGATTATCCTCTTTGTAGAAGATTCCAAATGTTTTACATCCATAGCCCTGGATGCGACACCCAAATCTATTTTCTCCAGAGTAAAATCTGCCTCCGTTGCTTTATCTGCATCTCTCCCAGGAATGGGCTTAGCCACTTCAGCTGCTGAGTGTCCTGTTGTGTCATCCCCATCGAGCATCACCTGTGTTTTGAGCTTTTTGGGCTTTAATGCTTTTCCTACGAATTTATTGACCATGTCCTCCAATGGGATGGTAACCAGCACCACACTCCTTTTCTTTCAAATGGCAACTTCTATCCATCTTGGAGCATTGGTAGATCCTTTAGGCGGTAGGGTGACTTGTGTATCTCGGGAGTTAACGATTACCAGGGCATTCATGGGATCCTGTTGAGTTCCTACCCCCTCATTTGTATGCATTTCTAGTATCTCAGGTTCACTCTAATCCTGCAAGTCCATTATTTGTTCAGGCTTTTCACTGGGGTCTAAATCCACTACAACCTGTTGCAAAACAAGATCTTTACTCTTCTTCTTGCTTCTTGACCAGGCTACTCAAGCAATTGTAAGACTGCATGGGGACCTTCCTGACCTTTTGGGCTGTATTTTCTCTACAATGGGCTTTGAGACACCTGCAATATCAGCAATTTTATTAGTGGTAAAAATAGGAGATTGAACTAGGACGTGTGAATCACTTCCTGATTCCTGTGGTGACATGGAAGGACCCTCCTTGAATTTTAATTTCCTTAGCCATCTCTCTGTTCTCTTGACAACATTGAAGGTGCTTGTTTCAATGCTATCATCTTCTTTTTCATTCAAGTAAATTTTTGGAATCAGTTTCCTTTCAATCTCAGTACCAAACTCAGAGTCCAGGACATCTTCCACTATATCTTCCAATACACTTGGTGTATTAATTGGGAGCCTCAAGATAGCTATCTCCTGCAAAGTGAATCTTGACCACAACCTCTTTCTCACTTCATGCTCGTCCTTGCAATTTTCCCAATAATTTTCTATTTGAGGTTCATGGTAGAAATGATTGTCTATGTAAATGTTCTCCCTTGTATAACCTTTGCTGTCAAATCTTTGCTTGGCCACATATGGCTACAGATTCATCCTTTTGAACTCCAGTTCTAGATTCAAAGCATCCGATATCGATTTGCAGCTGTAATACCTAAGCTCGACGGGAAAAGCCACACTGGATTCTCCCTTTGCCCCTAGGCTTTTATCTATATGGGCTAGCTGCTTGCTCACCTTCGTAAGTATGAAGCTATCAAAGGCATACCTGGGAAATTTGAATGGTTGGCGTTAAAAACCACCTACCCATATGTAAGTGAACCATAAAAACTGGATAAAGAAGCTTCCATAAATACTCACTAGCTCCATAGCCTCTGTGGACATCCTCTTATTGGCATCACCATGGAGTTCAAAGGTCAGTCTTCCTACAAAGACTCCATTCCATTTGTCAATTTGTTCAGCATATCTTTGTTGTTGCAACAAAGGGTAAAAATAATAAACCCTCATTCCATTAATCCAGGGTTCATTGGGTAATCCAGGCCAATCCTTTGTGCAGATTAAAATATAAAATAGGTAAGAAGACATGTAAAAACCACTAATACCCACAAAGTTGCTTAGCCCATCATGCAGCCTCTCCACAATTAACTGAGACCAATCTAGAAACTTGTCACCAGATAGAACCACTTGGACAAAAAAGTACATCCAATCTTCCCAATAGAAGGAATGTGAATTCCTTTTTACTCTATTTAAAAGCACAACAATGTCCCGCACCTTAGTGATGAGGTGTTTTCTGGTTAAGGGTTTGGGTAGTTGGGATCCTCCTTTCTGAACCCTCAAGAGCCAATTTCTTGCAATTACACTTCTTTACTTGCCATTGTTGCCATCACCGTTTCCCTATAAATATGGACTAACACTTCCCCATCACTAGTTTTGATACATCTGTTCCCAGAATCATATCTGTTCATGCAAGCCAACACTAAATCTAGACATGACACAGCTAATGGAAATGCAACAACTTCCACAAGACCACTCTTAACTATCTTCTCCATTAGCGACCCAGCCTAAGGATTCTTAGCCCTTTCAAGGAAATTTCCCAAATCTGCATGAAGTAATAGTGTGTCTTCCATTTTCGGCAAGATACTCACTAAACATGAGGTTCGGTCAAGCTTTGGCAGCATAGGCCTCATTCTAACTGCCTATTTCCTTAACCAATAAATTCTTACAACAATAGAATACGCTACACCAACAATTTTCAGATCTTCCCTTTTTCAATACTGATAAAACTTCAGTGCACAGAGAAACACAACATAGAGGAAGACAACTGAACTTACCCGATAACACCATGAAAACTGGAAACTCTTCTAGAGAATAGAGTTGGATTTACCTTCGGCGCCTCCAATTAATTGAAATCAGGCAACTGTGACCTTCCTAAATACGGAAATAAACTCATACATCTTTCTTTAATAAGACGGGAAAATATCAATAGGGTTGCACACACTTCATCATGATTTACTTCAAGCATGTGAAGTGATGGTGAAATGACAAACCTGACACCTTCTTAATTAGCTATCAGTTCCACACAGGAAATTTAATATTTTGATGATTACTTTCCACATTTAGAATTTCAAAAAGCCGAATAAGGGAATATTCCTTCTTGTCGCTCCACTTTTAATTCCACCAAAAAGCTTTCCGAATTAGTTTTAAATGAACTTATGAACCTTGAACCACTTGAACACGAGGTTCAATGGTTCAAGTTCATTTAAGCAATAAAACAATAACAGTCGACACACAAACAACACCGGGAATGAGCAACAAAGAAAAAGGAATAATTGACGTGAACCTTGAACCACTTGAACCGCTTGAAATTTGGTTCAAGGTTCAAGACCGCATATCAATTTAACATAAAAAGAAAGACTCGCACTCATCATATAACAATACATTGTCGCGACCCAATAAAAAGGCATTATTGAAACTTGAACCCTTGAACCACTTGAACAAGAGGTTCAATAGGTTCAAAACTTCAATGGCCGAAGACCAAGTGAACGCGTTTGAAATTTTGGTGATGAAGACCAGAATGGCTGACTTTTTCTTTTTTAACACTGCGCTTTGAACCTTTTGAAAAAGAGTTCAACAGTTCAAGTACGAAGAGAAGAAATGACTCGATAGAACGAAAGGCACAAAAAGACAACCCACAAATTGGAATATATATATATATATATAAAAGGAAAACTTATGGGTGAGCTAACATCGGCTCTGACTTGTGACTAGAACTGTGAAGGAACTAGAAATGAACTTCAGAATCTCTTGTTTCACACGCCAAACTTTATTCAAAGATAAAAACTAAGTAAACTAAAAAGACACACAAACACAAAAATAAGTAGACACTATGTACAAAAAAAAACTACGAGGGGCTCTCGTTTACAGTTGATACAATTTCAAATCTTGACCATTGTAGGTTAAAGGAAGAATAATACAATCCAAATATGCAAGTTTAAAAGAATTGTGTCCCTTTACCTCATGAATATGGAATGGTCCTTTTGAAAGCGACTCAAACTTAGCATGTGCTCCCTTAGGTTCTCTTCTTCTATCCCAGAGCAGTACCTGATCACCTTGCATGAACTTTCGAGGCCTTGATCGCTTGTCGAATATTCTTTTTACTCTCATTTGATGTTTTGTTATCCAGTCCACAAGTCTATCTCTCTCTTCATCAATCTTTGTTAGGTACATGATTCTCTTTTCCAAAGAACTTTGGAAGTAAGCATCTTCAATCACTGTTTGTAACTTGGTGGCTACCAGCTCTAGAGGAAGTGCTACCTGAGTGCCAACACCATAGACCAGTTCAAATGGAGACATCCCAATTGCCCTCTTTGGTGATGTACGGTCGGCCCAACGAGCTTCGTATAGTTTCTTATGCTAATCCTTAAAATTATCACTCACTAATTTTTTCATGATATTAATCAGGTTTTTGTTACTGGATTCAGCCTGGCTATTTCCTTGAGGATAATAATCAGATGAATGAGCAAGAGAGATTCCATGATCATAGCAAAACAAATTGATTTTAGTGGAGGAGAAATTGGTAGCATTGTCTGCCACAATTTTTAAGGGGACTCCAAAATGAACTAAAATATTCTCCTTCAGAAACTTACAAACAATCTCTGAGGTGGTCTTTCATACCAGAATGGCCTCGACCCATTTAGTAAAATAATATGTAGTTGTCAAAATATAGGTATGAACAACACTTGAGGTTGGTGTCAAGGGACCATTAAAATCTAGACCCCACTGCTTGAAAGGTTCATCTACAATCATGGGTCTGAGTGGTAATGTTGCAAGCTAAGGTTTACCAGTGAGCAACTTATATTTTTCACACCTAGCCACTCATGTATATGCATCCCTGAACAATCCTGGCCAATAATAACAGTTCCTCAGGATCTTATAAGTAGTTACTATTGAAGAAAACTGACCCCCACAGGCTTCATCATGGAATGTTTTCAAAAGAGACTCCTAGAGTGATTTATTGACACATCTTATAAAGGTCCCATCTAGTCCCCTTTTATATAGTACATCATTAAATATGACATACTTAGTAGCTTTCAATCTCAGGTTCCTTTTTTCTTTCACAGAAAGGTGTTCTGGACAATCTCCATATGTCAAGAAATAAGCTACATCCACAAACCAGGAATCTTGTATGGCGACAAATAAAACTAAAGACAATTCCTCTGTCACTTCATGCTTACTTTCAGCGATCAACCTACACAAACCTTGCCCCCTCAACAAATTTGTGGGTCGAATGTCTAAATCGAACTGAATTTTTGATACCTAAGAGGACCTTTCATTCATTCCTATGTCCTGCTGCATTAGAATGCTCTTGACAGCTGAATGAGGTACATAAACAACAACGTGAGAATGGAGAATATAATACATGAACTGTTTCATTGCCTTTATGACCGCATATGCTTTCTTTTCCATTCTTGAGTATTTAAGTTCATGCTTTTTCAAAGGTATGCTCATGAATGCTATTGGGACCTCATCATTATTATCATTCTTTTATAGAAAAATCACTGTCATAGTGTGCTCTGATGCGTAGCAGTAGATGATAAAATCTTTTTTGAAATCAGGATTAACCAAGACAGGTGCCTAACCAATTGCATCTTTTATTGAGGCAAACACCTTCTTCCCCTCCTCACTCCATTCGAAAGATTGTTTCTCACTCATCAAGTTCATGATATATCTGGTAGTCTTAGAAAAGTCTAGAATAAACCTGTGAAGAAAATTCACCTGCCCAAAGAAGGATCTAACAACATTCCTATTTGACGGCAAAGTTAACTATTGAATTGCTCTTACCCTTTCAGGATCAATTTTCACCCCTTTTTTAAAGACAATATGATCGAGGAACTTACCCTTTGTGACTCCAAACATTGATTTCTTGGGGTTCAAGGATACCCCATGCTCACGACATCACTGCAACACTCATTTCAGGTCCCGAATGTGATGTTTTATATGTTTTGAGAACACTGTCAAATCATCCAGATATACAACAATGATCTTATCCTTTAAGTGGCCAAAAGACAAATCCATGGCCCGCTGAAAGGTTGCTCCTACGTTGATCAAACCGAAAGGCATCCGGTTATATGCAAATGTACCCCAAGGAGTAATAAAGGCAGTTTTGTGTTGATCATTTTCCTAGACACTGATCTGGTTATATCCGGAAAATCCATCTAATATGGACATCATCTCTAACCCTAAGACAATTTGCAAAATGTGGTCCATAGCCAGCAAGGGATAATTGTCTTTTAAGCTGGCTTGGTTTAGATTTCTAAAGTCGACACAAATCCTTATTTCCTCATTTTTCTTTCTGACTAGTATAATATTTTCTATCTATGTAGAATGATGGATGGGATATATAATTCTAGCTTTTAGCATCTTATCTACTTGCTAGAATATAGCTTGTACCATTTTCAGATTAAAGCTTCTAAGCTTTTACCTGAATGGGCTTGCTCGGGGCTTCAAGAGAATCTAATGTTGGAATTCTCCCCCTCTAAATTTCTTAAGGTCATCATAACACCAAGCGAACACGTCCTTAAAATCCATCAAGAGATTAGTGAACCTCTCCTTTTCTGCTGGTGTACAACACTTTCCCAGATTGATGCGTTTAGGTTCATTCTCAGTACCTATGTTGACCTTTTCATAGCCTCCACTATCCTGAGCCTCTCGAGACTTGTCACCTTTGTTATTTTTGTAGGCATCATTATGATCGAACAAATGCTCCAAAGAAACCAGTCCTCTAGTAATCTTATTTCCTTTCAATTGCATGATTCCATCAGGTAATTCCTTGGCTCATTCAGGCAAAAATTCTTTGCATTCTGTATCAAAGCCTTCAAAATACATGGCTGAAAACATATCCAAACCTTGCATAAAATTATTTATCTATTTATCATTCTCAAATACCTACCACGAGTTGGAGTTGTTTGGAAGACTGGGCCGATATATCAACTCTATCCTGTAAGTTTCCTTAGCAAATTTAGGGTGTGGGACAAGCAATAAAGCTGAGACTGCCAACGAATCAACTTTTGAGTTCAATTCCCTGGGTATTGCCTCAATGGAGAATGCATCGAAACCTTCAATTTCATCCCAAACTCTATTTCGATAGTGCTTCAACCTTTCATTCTTAACACTAAACAATCCCCTAACCTAGTTAACAATGAGTTTAGCATCTCCTTTAACCAGTAAGATCTTAACTCCCAACCTTTTAGTTTCAACTAAGCCTAACAACAAGGCCTCATACTCCATTATATTATTGGTGTTTTTGAACTCTAGTTTAAAGGAAAAAGGAATAGGATTGTCAAAAGTTGGTATCAATACAACTCCTGCACCAAATCCTGATGCTACACAACTGCCATCGAACTTCATTAGTCACATGCTTTCTTTTTCCCCATTTTGGGATGAATACCCCTCCACTTCACTATCGGATAGAATCATGTATTTCCCAAATTGACAATCATGATACAAAATCTAGGCCCTAGGGTCATCAGATAGGAAAACAGTGAATTTGGACTTTGGTTCAGGCTACAGGATGACTCGCTATTTTCCAACAGGGATTGTGGCTTGGGACAAATCCATTTTGATTTCTTCACCTAAGTCTCTATAGAAAGTATGACTTAAAAGCATGTCGTAACTGGCTGGGATATCAGCTATTAGAGTTATCAACTTGATCCTTTTATCAAGGTGAGAGGTGAGAACTACCTGAGCATCATTAATTTGGCCTAGCAGATGAATTTGTTTTGAGTCCATGGAATAGCATCTGTCAAAGGTTTTGGTCAGGGATAACCCCAATGCTTTGGCTACAACAAAGGGCATTATGTTATCAGATGCACCTGAGTCTATAATACAATTATTCAACCTATGACCATTAATGAATAATGATATATAAAAGGGCTCTGGTTTCAACTCAAGAAGGGGAACAGAACCATTTGTTTGAAGAGCAGTAATTTTAGGCATCTTTTCACAAACTAGGGAATGAACTGACTCATTGCTATGTGAGGGCAAAAAGGCATTTACTAGCTGTTGCATATCATTAATCTGTTGTGTATTATTCCCTTTCACAAATTGCACCAGTCTATCTAATTCTTTAGGATTTAGTTTTAGGTACTCAGCAGGTGTGATTTGAATTTGTGAGGACTTGCAAAATTCTACTATATCAAAGGAACTTTCTTTTTTAGTAGTCTTTAAAAATAAAGGTTCTTGCAATTCTTTATCATTATGATACAACCTTGAATTAGTTCTTTTACCTTTGAAGGCCATCGCAGATGAAGAAGAAGACATCTGGGGTTTCTCATTTTGCTGATTTCTTGTGAGCACTGGACATGAAGGATCCTCCAAAGTAACAAAAATGTCACTGGCTCTTTCCGAATCAGACTCGTACTCAAGAAAATGGATTTCAAAGTCGCCAGGTTACTTTGGAGATCCCTCCTCACCCCACTCATTTGAGGTATCTTTAAAATTCATCAATTGCACATAGTGTACCATCTCAGGGCAGGAACTACCATCATGTTCATCTATTAGGTGAAATACACACATATTTCCTTTAGCAAGAGGTGCTTCAATTGCTAGTCTTTGCTGAGCAGGGGGTAAATGCATGGTCTTATTCCCATAGCCTGGAAACTGGTTCACATTCCTTCTAGGTATATCTTGGTAAGGAGGTGGGTATGAGGTACTAGCTTCGGGTGATTATCTTTTTAGTGTGATCACGTCATTCATTAACCTCTGGATAACAGGATCAAAAGCAGAAGAAGAAGAAGTTGAAGGTTGAGCATTATGTGTTTGTACTTCCCTTTTCCATTTACATGTTGTGATTAGATCATCTTCCAATTCAACTACAAGGGTTTTGGCAGCATTTAGATTTGCAACTCTTTGCCTACGGATCAGGAAACCTATTTCAGAAGGCATTGAATTAATAAAAAAATACTTAAGAATGTCATCTGAGGGCTTTTGATTAGCTCGAATCTTGTGCAAGATCTTGTCAAACTTTTCTACGAAATCCCTCATTGGTTCAGGAATTTCCTTCTTTAACTGGGCTAATTGGGCTAAGAGGGAATGTTCATCCTCTGCTACTTTGAATCTTTCTTCAAATTACTTTTTTAGATCCTGCTAGGTCATTATCACACTATTTGGTAAGTGATAAAACTAGTCTACTACTACCCCGGTTAGAGTCTGGACGAAGAATCTCACTGCAACATCCTCTTGTTGAACTGCTATTATTCCACCTACATTAAAGGCATTTAGGTGTTCATCAATAGTAATCTTCCCATTGCAACTAAATTTTGGCAAATTATCCTTAGCGCCCTTTGGTAAGGGGTTAAAATTCAGACCGAGTTTCAACGGGCCTATAGTTGCCCCCCAAGGATTATTCACTGCCATTGGAAATATGATATTGAGGGGAGTAGGGTTTATTATATTAAGTAGAATAACACCGTGCAAGGTGAGAGCTTGAGGACACAAGTGGTGATGGCGATGAGGAAGGAGGCCTACTTCTTGCCCTTCTCTGAGATGAAAAGGTGCGTTGAAAGTCTAGGTTTTGTAACTCCTTAAAGACAGAATCAAAAACCCCTTCCCTTCTCCAGTATCTAGTATATCTCCTTGACTCCAGACTTGCAACTAGGCAACCCGTTTTATAATTTGACTCCCCAGCAGAGTAACCAAAAATTTGCTAGTTAACAGATTTGTCTCCTTCTTGAAATTTTAATTATTATCTTATGAAGAAAAATGTGACTCCATTTTATCCTTTTAGAAAGAAACAAAAATACCAATAGTTGGAAGAATTAATGATAATTCAACCTCTGCATTAGAGGGAAGCTCCTCATATGATTTACAATGAATTAATTGTACAACTGATTTCTTTTTATAAGACTTTTAACCAGAAAGTATTGAAAAGGCTTTAGCATTTATCCATCTGCACAAATACACGCCTAAATTTTTCTAAGAAATTGCTCAAAGAAGAGTTCACAGACTCTGATTAACATACATTTACTGCATACATTCAAAACAAACATGGAACTCAACACGAGAAACTAGCAGCTTAATCAAGACTCTCTCATGCCTCACAGGGCAAGAGGGATCAAGCTAATTAACAACATGCGAGTCATCCAACAATCTAAAATATGAACCAAAAGGAAATGCAAAGATAATTGATTATAACATTAAATTATGCCCACATAACAACCTAAGAAGAATTAAGAATCTCAGAATGCACAGATCCAAAGATGTCTCATCATTCTATTAATAATCAATCATTACTTCATTATCTACAATTCGTATCAAAAACTCTTCTATTGTTTCCAAAATCATAGTTTCAGAACCCATTCAAAAGCAAGCTTTTCAGCTTAAATAGCCACCAGGCCATAGTTTTTACATAATTAACAAAAAACCTTGGCTTTCACCTTAGTGAAAGAAACCATTCAGATAAAAGAAAAGAAAGATAAACCAATAGCCACTAAAAGGCTAACATTTCATTATAGTACAACTAAGTAACATCTTCCACAACCGAGGAAGTTACGGGCTTCTGTTGTTTTGTCGCGGAACCTCGCCATTCAAGGTGTGTAGTCGAAAAGCTCTGGATAACTTGGAAGTAGGGCAAGCCAATGTGTATGATCCTCTGCTTCCAAACTTCCTTGTCCATATTTACCTACGTGACCCTTGCCTTGTGAACCTCCAAGTGATCTAAATAGACAATGAGCATTGATTTAATCCTTGCTGCTTTCAAAAAATTGTCAGTAGTTAAGGATTTAGTGGTGTGAATGGAATGAACTCTATCTTGAAATACTTTGATCATGTCTGCAACTTCCTTAATAACCTTAGCTCCCTCCTTCATGAGTTGGATATCAATGCATTTAAGGTCCTTTTGTATAGTGTCAATCAAATTAGTTAGTCCCCTCAGTAGCTTAGTGGATTCTTCATGACCCTGCCCGATGATTGAGTTGCACCATTCCACATTTTTCTTTGACAGATATAGCACATTATCATCTAGGTTCTCTACTGGTTTCTCAGCTAAGAACTTCACCAATCCGTACTTCTGAACATCATTCATTTGTGCGAGAACCGCTACCCACTTGACCCTTTCCTTTTCCTAGGCGACTGTCTCCAGCTCAAGTTCTTTACTCACAGTTTCTGCAACTTTATAAACCATGACCAGATTAGTAATATATTTTGATCCTTGTTGAATTATTAGATCCAGCAATTTGTTGAACATCTCCATCACTACCCTATTCCTTTGAACTTGATCAAGCATCTTCTGGTTTTCTGGGGACTTAGGATCAAATGACACTGGTATCTGTGATAATTGCTGAGGATTTGGATTATGAATAGCATTGATATACTCTACCATTTGCGTGACCATTTGTTTCATTTCTCTTTTGCTTTTTCATCTTTCCAAGTCCTGGAGATTATCCTCTTTGTAGAAGATTCCAAATGTTTTACATCCACAACCTTGGATGCAACACCCAAATATATTTTCTACATCGTAAAATATTCCTTTGTGGCTTTATCTGCATCTCTCCCAAGAATGGACTTGGCCACTTCAGTTTTCCATTGTCCTGTTGTGTCATCCACATTAAACATTGCCTATGTTTTAAACTTTTTGGGCTTTAATGCTTTTCCTAAGAATTTATTGACCATGTCCTCCAATGGGATGGTAACCAACATCACACTCCTTTTTTGTCCAATGTTAGCTTCTAGCCATCTTGGAGCATTGGTAGATCCTTTAGGCGGTGGGGTGACTTGTGTATCTAGGGAGGTAATGATTACCAGGGCATTCAGGGGATCTTATTGAGTTCCTACCCCTTCATTTGTATCCATTTCTCGTATCTCAGGTTCACTCTAATCCTCCAAGTCCATTATTTGTTCAGGCTCTTCACTGGGATCTAAATCCACTACGACCTATTACAAAAGAGGATCTCTACTATTCTTCTTGCTTCTTGAACCGGTTACTCGGGCAACTATAAGACTGCATGGTGACCTTCCTAACCTTCTTGGCTTTATTTTCTCTACAATGGGCTTTGAGACACCTGCAATATCAGCAATTCTATTAGTGGTACAAATAGGAGATTGAATCAGGATGTCTGAATAACTTCCTGATTCATGTGGTGACATGGAAGTACCCACTTTGAATTTCAGTTTCCTTAGCCATCTCTTCATTCTCCTAACAACATTGAAGGTCCTTGTTTGAATGCTATCATCTTCTTTTTTGTTCGAGTCAATTTTTGGAATCGGTTTCCCTTCAATCTCAGTACCAAGCTCAAAGTCGAGTACATCTTCCTCTATATCTTCCAATACACTTGGTGTATTAATTGGGAGCCTCAAGATGGCTATCTGCTGCAAAGTGAATCTTGACCATAGCCTCTTTCTCATTTCATGCTCGTTCTTGCAATTTTCCCAATAATCTTCTATCTGAGGTTCATGGCAGAAATGATTGTCTATGTAAAGGTTCTCCCTTGTATAACCTTTGCTATCAAATCTTCACCCGACAACATATGGCTGCAGATTCATCCTTTTGAACTCCAGTTCTAGATTCAAAGCATCCGATACTGATTTATAGCTGTAATACCCAAGCTCAATGGGAAAAACCACCCCAGATTCTCCCTTTGCCCCTAGTCTTTTATCTATATGGGCTACCTACCTGCTCAGCTTCGTAAGTACGAAGCTATCAAAGGCGTACCTGGGCAATTTGAATGTTTGGCCTTCAAAACCACCTAACCGTATGTAAGTGAACCAGAAAAACTAGATAAAGAAGCTTCCATAAATACTCACTAGCTCTATAGCATCTGCGGACATCCTCTTTTTGGCATCACCCTGGAGTTCAAAGGTCAGTCTTCCCGCAAAGACTCTATTCCATTTGTCAATTTTTTCAGCATATCTCCATTGTTGCAACAAAGGGTAAAAATAATAAACCCTCATTCCATCAATCCAGGGTTCATTGGGTAATCTAGGCCAATCCTTTGTGCAGGTTAAAATATAAAATAGGTAAGAAGACATGTAAAACCCACTCATACCCACAAAGTTGCTTAGCCCTTTGTGCAGCCTCTTCGCAATTACCTGAGACCAATCCAGAAACCTGTCACCAGATAGAACCACTTGGATGAAAAAGTACATCCAATCTACCCAATAGAAGGAATGTGAATTCCCTTTTACTCTATTTAAAAGAACAACAATGTCTCGCACCTCAGTGATGAGGTGTTCTCTGGCTAAGGGTTTGGGTAGTCAGGATCCTCCTTTCTGAACCCTCAAGAATCAATTTCTTGCAATTACACTTTTGTACTTTCTCTTCTTTTCTAAGAAATAAGCGTATGAATTTCCAATGGTCCAATCCTCATACTCCTCTTTATGCGGAATACCTATTGTTGCCATCACCGTTTCCCTATTAATATGGACTAACACTTCCCCATCACTAGTTCTGATACATCTGTTCTTAGAATCATATCTATTCATACAAGCTAACACTAAATCTGGATATGGCGTAGCTAATGGAAATGCAACAGCTTCCACAAGACCACTCTTAACTATCTTCTCCATTAGCGACCCAACCTGAGGATTCATAGCCATTTCAGGGAAATTTCCCAAATCTACATGAACTAATGAGGTGTCTTCCATTTCCGACAAGATACTCACTAAACATGAGGTTTAGTCAAGCTTTGGCAGCACAGGGCTCATTCTAACTTTCTATTTCCTTAACCAATAAATTATAACAACAATACAATACACTACCACAACAATTTTCAGACCTTCCCTTTTTCAATACTGATAAAACTTTAGTGCATAAAGAAACACAACATAGGCGAAGACAACTGAACTTACCTGATAACACCATGAAAACTACAAACTCTTCTGGAAAACAGAGTTGGATTTACCTTTGGCGCCTTTTTTAATTGAAATCAGGTAACTGTGACCTTCCTAAATATGAAAACAAACTCATACATCCTCCTTTAATCAGACGGGAAAATATCAATAGGGTTGCACATGCTTCATCATGATTTACTTCAAGCGTGAGAAGTGATGATGAAATGACAAACCTGACACCTTCTTAATTAGCCATCACTTCCACATAGGAAATTTTATATTTTCATGATTACTTTCCACATTTAGAATTTCAAAAAGCTGAATAAGGGAATATTTCTTCTTGTCATGCCGCTTTTACTTCCACCAAAAAGGTTTCCGGATTAGTTTGAAAAGTACTTATGAACCTTGAACCACTTGAACACGAGGTTCAATGGTTCAAGTTCATTTTAAGCAATTAAATGTTCTGGTCAGCACATAAACAACACTGGGAATGAGCGACAAAGAAAAAGGAATAATTGAAGTGAACCTTGAACCACTTGAACCACTTGAAATTTGGTTCAAGGTTCAAGATGGCATATCAACTTAACATAAACAAAAAGACTCGCGCTCATCATATAACAATACATTGCCACGACCCATTAAAAAGGAATTATTGAACCTTTAACCCTTGAACCACTTGAACATGAGGTTCGATAGTTTCAAAACTTCAATGATCGAAGACCAAGTGAACGCGTTTGAAATTTTGGTGTTGAAGACCAGAATGACTGAATTTTTCTTTTTTAACACTGCGCTTTGAACCTTTTGAAAAAGAGTTCAACGGTTCAAGTACAAAGAGAACAAATGACCTGATAGAACAAAAGGCACAAAAAGACAACCCGCAAATTGGAATATATATATATATTAAAGCTAAACTTATGGGTGAACTAATAGGAATTAACGAATTAATGAAAGAAAGTACTTGCAAGTAGATGTAATTGAAATACTAAATTGCAAATCACCTCAAGGGAGGTTGTAGTAGAAATGTTGATATAAATGCTTGTGTGGAATTGAATTTTGAAAGGGATGTCATCTTCAATGGTTGAATCCTTGACTTGAATGCAACACCTAGCCTTGAAGGGAGACTTCAAAATGCTCAATGCTAGGAAAGAATGCTTGAATGCTTGATCACTTGTGCAACTAGAATCTCTCCAACTTTGACCTATCCAACTTATGCCAATGACAAAGTGAATGACCCATTAAATACATGTTTGGAGGATTTGAATTTCGTCACGGGCCGATATCGGGGAGGTTTCCCACTCGAGGCACAACTCACAAGACATGATCTAGGAAGGGTCCTACCCTAAAATAAGGTAGGGACATGGGAAACATGCCCCTATCCTACCCCTTTCTCTAGGGAAAAATGTAGTCAAGGTGATCTAGAGGCCAAGGAAGAAGTTGTTTTCGCAAGCCAAGCACTCTCTTGTCTCCGATCAGGCTAGAGGTTTTGATTTCGCATGCGTGAGGACCCTAATGCAGTCAAAAATTATTAGGGTTGCTATTTTATGATACTACATTTAGCCCCCACTTTAGCTGGAATATAAGTTTGGGAGCAATTTCTTTAAGGTAGGATACACCCAAGAGAAAGAGAAGAGAGTGTGCACATTATGGCAAGGATTTAGCCCCCAATCGATGTATAAACTCAAGGATAATGAACACAACATATTAGGTAGTATCACTCTCCTTAGGATTAGTATGCAGTATGATAACTCATGTATGTCATGTATGTATATGCATATAATAATCTTCATTCCCCAAAGAAGGACACTACCTTAGAAAAAAGGGAAGAGACAATGTCTTTTGAGTCAGAGACCAAGAAAAGATCTCGATGCTTTGCATTGTCCCCAAGTAGACATTAAGGGAACAATAGAAGAATGGGGATACATATAGAAGAATGCTCACAAAAGAGAAAGAAAGGAGAGAGAGAGAGAAGAGCTACAATACTAGTATCGCTACTCTAGCACAACATCTACCTCTTGATCTTCCTGATCGATGTGTCGGGAAGGCAAGAAACATGCCAAAGGAGCGACATCGAGCACAACAAATGAAGCTATCACAAGATCCAAAAAAGGACTATGCTCATGTTGTAAGTCACTTTGTTGGATTCGAGGAGCTAGGATTAAAGTTTGTGAAAAATCATTGGATAAATGTTTTTCCACATCAACACTCATACTCATTGTCAGAAGCATTAGGAGTTGTATTACCATTATGAATAAAATTTTCACCCATTTATTCATTAAACTTGAAAGAAAGAGGAGCAAGAACATGAATAGGAGTAAAACCATCACATGTTTTATGCAACTTATGATTTGGAGACATTGGTTGAACATCTTTCTTAGGAGAAAAGGGATTCATATCAATTGTTGGAGTCTAAGGAGATTGATTATTTTGAGGGATAGCTTCACAAGCATGAACACGACATCTTCATCGGTGTTCTCTCGCACAATGATTCCATCGAGCCTTAGTGAAAGGATGAGAATGAGGAGGAACATTTGAAGAAGTAGGAATGGTTTTCTCCTTTATAGTGGAAGGTTTAGGTTGACATCTTTTTGGTTGAACAATAGGAGATGCATGCCTCTTCTCTCAATAAGAGGAAGGAGGTGGAACTATGCCATAGAAAGGAGGAATATTAGGTGTAGGAAGGAGACCAAGTTTATCATGAGGAGGAGGGATAATTCTAACTTTAGGAAGAATATTGGTGTTCTCCTTAAGAGAAGGTAAGGTCGCATCCATAGGAGTAGGTGGACAATTTTCCTTAGGAGGGAGAATAGTTATATCTAAGAGGGGAAGAACCTCATCTTGGAGAATAATAGGAATGTCAAGTGTTGGTGATCTAGGTTGACTTAAGGATAATATCGTATCATTCTTCAATTTTTGTTAATATTTAAAAAGAGAATCGCTCCTTGATGGAAGAGATTGAAATTGTGTAGGCAAAAAGAGATCAATAGGAACACTAGGGCTTCTATGGGATGGACAAAGTAAGCTATGGTTCACAGTTATGATTTATCTACTGTGAGTAAATTTAAGACACTTGTGGATTGGAGAAGCAATAGCCTTCATGGAAGATAGCCAAAGATAGCCCAACTTCACACGAGATTTCTCAGAGGAAGGTATGATAATGAAGTCAACATCCATGGATTTAGTATGGACTTCAATAGGAAGGGTGATAGAACTAATGGCAGGACAAGATAAACCATCAAATAACTTCACAACTATATTAGAAGCATCATATAGTTATTTATGCAATTGTAAAGTGAAAAGATAGTCTTCAGTTATGATATTAACCATGCAAGAAGGATCAATCAGGGCACCACGACAAGGGATATCCTTAACCTTTTCAACTATTTATAAAGGGCCATCGGGTCCTCTAATGGTCTCACTAGGGTCAAATGTAATATAAGGATCCTTAGGCATATCTTGTGTTTCTACCATATTAAGCAAATTTGGAGCCATACAGATGAATGATTTAGAAATGAAATAATTAGGAATAATCTCAATACCGTTAGAGATATGAGATGGCAAGGGATCAGTGAAAATATTAATATTTTGATTAGGAGGAGCAACTGATTTATTCCCTTTATCATTCACACCTGTCATAGATATAGTATTATTATCAATCAAGTCTTCAACCTTATTTTTCAATCCAAAACATTTCTCAGTATGATGACCAGGTTGACGATGAAATTGGAAAAATGAATTATTATTAAAATAAGGAGATGGAAGTTTGGGATGACCAACTTATTTTATAAGAGGAAGTTTGATAACATTTCTATGCAATAGCTGAGACATAATACTATGGAAAGATTCATTCAAAGGATTAAATTGACTTTCTCTTTGGAAAAATTTAGAAATAGAAGACACACTTGTTGTAGCATTCACATCTAGTTGTTATTTGGATCATTGAACTTGATGAAGCTTTTTGTTGGTTTGAACTTTGCAAATGGTTGTTGAACACTGTCCCCCTTATCACTCAGAGCAATGGGAGTGTATTTCTCCATTTGACTCACAGCCAGTTGCTAATTGTGGAGTGTTGCGTACAACTGCAAAAAGGAAGTAAACTTAGACAAAAGAAGCTTTACCCTGATATCTTTTTATAAATTAAAAATAAAAATTCTTTGAATACCATTATCAGGCAAATGAAAAGAAATTTGAGCACACAAATGCTTATATCTACCAATGAAATTAGTCACTTTTTCTTTAATACCTTGTTTACAATGCATTAAATCAGTCAAAGTGATTTTAGAATCAATGTTGTTTTGAAATTTTTGGATGAAAATATTTGCTAATTGTTGAAAGGAAGTGATAGAATAGGAAGGTAGAGAGAAATACCATTGTAAACATTTTTGCAAGCAATATTTGATCATAAGTAAAATCAGTACACAAGGTTTGGAATATTTTGACATGCATAAGAGGGTCACCTTTTCCATTATAGAGTTCTAATTGAGGAATCTCCATATGTTTAGCTGGCATGAATTTAACAATATCAAGAGAAAGTGGGATCACAACATCAAAGGTGGGAACACTAAACTTGGATTGACTCATAGAAGCAATTTGTTGTTGTAAGGAAGACAGAGTTTGATCAAGATTGTTAATTATCATTTGGGTAGAATAATTCATGTTAGACATAGGTGATTGAGAAGGTGGTGTGATGTTGTTGAAAGAAGGCATGGAATAAGAATAAGGTGGTGGGACACTATAATAAGTAGGCATTGGTGATGATTGGGTAGGAAAAGGGACACTTAAATGAGGAATAAAGTTGTTGAAGGAATTGCCCCCTTGTGTCACACTGATTGGTTGAGGAATTGTAAGAATACTCATGGAATAAATAGGTATCGATGGAGGATTAAATGATGAAGAGGGATTTCCCCCATGACCTATGGTTTTAGGAATGACAGTTTGGATTGAAGGAACCATGATGTTAGATGTGAAGCTAGAAATACTATTCATAGGATTGCTCAAAGGAATAGAGGAATTGACTTGTGTTGAAGGTTGTAAGTAACCTATGGTTTCAGCACAACTCTTTACAGGAATGACAAAAATATGTGCAATGCCACACACTATATCAATTTCATTATTATCAATTTGAAGCATGCGCTTAAGAATTTCAATTAATGGAAGAGCTTCACTATTAGGGTATTCTTGGGACATCCATTGTTGAAAGCTATCAAATTGATTGTTCAATGTAGATAGTTGATCTAAAGAAACCCTAGTTAAAAATTCTTCTTCATCATGGGATCCATCAATGAGGTGAATAAGAACATGATTAGGATGAGAAGAATTAGCATGATCCTCATTAAAGAACTCCCTCAAATTAGGCTCCATTTCCTCAGTAATTAAACCTAGAGAAGCCTTAATTCTAATGCTTTGTCTAATGGGGATAGGATAGGGAGGACTAATAGTGGTAAAAATAATGCATTAGAGGGAAATTTTGATTTTTGAATTGGGAAAAAAAGCTTACAAAATTGAGTAATGCAAAATTTAATAAAATAATGATTACACAAGTTGAACTTTGTCGGAGAAAAGGAATGACATAATTTCCAAAAAAAAGAAAATGAAAGGAAATGGGAATTTTAAAATTAGGGCAAAGGGAATACCACTTAATTTTAAAATCAAAATTTGTAAAATCAGGGTAGACTATAATTAACCTCTTAATTTTACAAATCTTCTTGAAAGCTGAATGTTAAACTTTGAAGGTATTTTCGATTCTAGAGGGATCAAAAATCGATAAAATCAGTTAATCTTCTGGATTTAAGCTATTAAATACAATCATAACAGTCTCCCAAAATTTTAGGAAAAAAGTTGAGGACTGTGGCAGGAATGCACATGATCCAACTAGCTTCTTTCAAAAATTTTAGAGATGGATATTATGATGATTTTAAAGCTAACCCTAAAAAATTGGCAAATTTTACAATCTCTAGATGGGTGAAATGAAGGCACAAATGTGAAAATTGGACCCTATTAGGGTTTTGAAAAAAATAAAATTGAATTACAATTTTGAAAAAGATCAAACCTAATAGATAAGGACACCTTGGAAAATGTGTAGAAATTTGAATGTAAATGAAGTTGATTTGAAATTCACACAAAATTCCATTAATTTTAAAAACTTGGGCTTGATGACCTAACCACTTAATTTTCAAATTCAAATTTTAGGAAAATGGGGGGAAATTGAAAATTTGAATTGTAGAATTGAAAACAAATCTCAAAACAATTAGAAATCTGAAAATTAAATGGAAACCCAAATTTTTGCACAAGTTTGAGATGATTTTTGAAAACTAGGGTTTTAGCAAGTAACCTCTTAGTTTTGTAATTTTTAATTACAAATTGAACAAGATATGAGGAAATTAAATTTGACAAACAAATCAATTTTCAGATCTAAGATAACCACAAGCAATTTTTAAAATGACAAGTTCAATTTTAATTTTAAAAACTAGGGTTTTTAATGATTTAACCACTAAGTTTACAGAAATTTGAAACATGTAAATGAAAAATATGCAATGTTGTTCAAAGCAAAGCATGCAAGACATCAGTTTCACCAAAATATAATGGTTGGAAAATGATGAATGATAGATCAAGAGGAAAACAACCCTTTCCCTCAAAGAGAGATGAAAGTTTTACTATTGATTATCCTTCAAGAACTTTTCAACATTACATTAGGAAGATAAGGTATGAAATAATTCACTAGATTTAATCTCCACACAAAGATGATAGATAAAATTCTAAATGAATTCAGAATGTTAGGATGATCCCTTCTTCCTTGTTTGAAATGGAAAGGAATTGATTAAATCATGTAGTGCAAAAGTGACAAAGAATCGATTATAGCTTCAAAGCGGAATATGGGATGAAGTTGTGCACCAGGATTTGGTAGTAAAATGTTGAGACAAAGTCACCCTGCAATTTGATGAAAAGTTGTTTGGACCGTGGTAGGAATGTACACGGTCCTCTGAAAAAATCCATGAATCGAAAAGGGTTTTTTTGCCTTTGCAAATGAAGCCCAAATCAAAAAGTATAGTTGCGCACCTGCAACCTACATATAGAAAAGAGAGTAAAATGTATTGGGCTTGGGGGTTCATCTTTATGTCAAACCCTAGTTTTGGAATTAACCAAGTAATGAAAGAAAGTACTTGCAAGTAGATGTAAATGAAAGACTAAATTGTAAATCACCTCAAGCGAGGTTGTAAGAGAAATGTTGATAGATATGATTGTGTGGAATTGAATGTTGAAAGTGATCTCCTCTTCAATGGTTGAATCCTTGACTTGAATGCAACACCTAGCCTTGAATGTAGCCTTGAGAATGCTCAATGCTAGAAAAGAATGCTTGAATGCTTGATCACTTGTGCAACTTGAATCTCTCCAAATTTGACCTATCCATCTTATGCTAATGAGAGAGAAAATGCCCCCTTAAATAAATGTTTGGAGGATTTGAATTTCATCACGAGCCGACATTGGGGAGGTTTCCCACCCGAGGCACAACCCACAAGACATGCTTTAGGAAGGGTCCTACCCTAAAATAGGGCAGGGACAGGGGCCCCACGCCCCTGTCCTAGGAGGACAAGTGCACCACACCCCTATCCAAGGGGGGAAAGTGGTGCCACGCCCCTGTCCTACCCTTTTTTCCAAGGCAAAATGAAGTCGGGGTGATGCAGAGGCCAAGGAAGAAGCTATTTTCATAAGTTGAGAACTCTCTAGTCTCCGATTAGGCTAGAATATTTGAGTTCACATGCATGAGGAACCTAATGCAGTCGTAAATTGCTAGGGTCACTATTTTATGAAACTATCAAAGATAATCATGATTTCAAATAAAGACGCAGCTCTGCAAGATCCAGTGAGAAAATGCAAGAAAATACATAAAGAAATGTTGAAACTACAAAATAGAAAACAAACTAAAAAAAATATTTTTCGTTGATGCAAGATTGCCAAGAACTAGGGATGCTCCTACATAATACATCTGGGGTTGTTGAAAGATTGAATCCCTTACTTTATTGGGGTCAGAGGAAACTAAAGCAATCCACCTCTACCTGAGAAATCCAAGATGAAACTTCAAATGGTGTGTCCTTCCATTTCACAAGATACTCTTTGTACTTACATCTCTGAGTACTATTCCCAATCCTACTATCCAAAATATCTTCAATTTTATCTAGTTTCTTCCATGGAAACTTCTTCTCCAAGTCTGCAATATAGTCTTCACTAAATTTTTATTCATGATACTGATGTAGATCTGTAATATTGAATATAGGTGAAATACTCAAACTATCTGATGATTCCACTTCATATGCATTTTTAGAATTGAATTTCCTCAAGGTCTTGCAAGGTCCAAATTTTCTCATCTCCAACTTGTTATAGGTTCCAATTGGAAATATTTCCTTCCTTAGGTACACCATCACTTCATCGCCAACTTCAAATTCCTTATGTCTTATCTTCTCATCTACTTTCTCCATATATTTGTTGTTCATATCCTCCAATTGTTGTTTAACCTAAATATGTAAGGTCTTCACGTGATCTGCAAATTCTTCTACTTTTTCCCTCTGCTTGTCTTCATTATTGATATCCCTCAATTCTGATATACCTCTAGGGTATGCTCCAATAACAATCTCAAAAGGTGTTAGTTTTGTACTCTTCTTTACTAAATTATTGTAGGCAAACTCTACTTGTGCAAGAATAAAATCCCAACTTCTAGTCTTCTCTCCCACTAAGTATCTCAACAAATTTCCCAAGCTCTTGTTTACTACCTTTGTCTTTCCATCAGTCTATGGGTGAAAAGTATAAGTGAATTTCAAATATGTCTTTATCTTCTTCCAAAGTGCTCCAAAAATAACCCACAAACTTAGTGTCTTTGTCTGAAACTATTCTCTTGGGTAATCCATGTAATCTCACCACTTCCTTAAAAAATAAGTCATCTATATGTACTACATCCAATGTCTTCTTACAAGGTATGAAATGAGCCATCTTCAAGAATCTATCCACCACCACAAATATAGAATCATTCCCTCTCTATGTCTTAGGCAATTCAAGTATGAAATCCATGCTTATATCTTCCCAAGGTCTCTCTGGTACTATCAAAGGTTTAACAATCCCACATTATGAATATTACCTTTTGCAGCCTAACAAACTCTATAGCTTGGCAAAAATTTCCTAACATCCTTATAAATCTAAGACCAAAAGTAATGTTTACTAACCAATGATACTATTTTATCAATACCAAAGTGTCTGGTTAATCCTCCACTATGCTTCTCTTTTATCAGATTCTCCCTCATATAACTCTTAGGTATACACAACTGAACTCCTCTGAATAACATCCCATTCTAAATGAAATAATCCAACCACTTATTTAAATCTATCATAACCAGTACTCTACATGCTTTCCAAGGTTCTACAAAACCAAGGTGATCATCATATAAGGTCTTCAACTCCTCAAATCCTAGTACTATCACTATCAGCTGTGTCAAAAAAATTCTTATTCTACTCAATGCATTAGCAACTTTGTTTGACTCTCCACTCCTAAGAATCAACACAAAGGTGTGACTCTCCAATAATTCTACCCATCTCATATGTCTTTGATTATACTTACTCTCACTATTCGGATACTACAAGGCTTGATGATTAGTATACAACATAGATTCCTTAGGCAACAGGTAATGTCTCGACTTCTTCAAGGGTTGAACTATGGCATTAAACTCCTAATCATACACTAAGTATCTCCTTCTTGCATCATTCTACTTTTCACTTAAATAAGCTATTACTCTACCTTCTTGACTTAACATGGCTCCAGTTGCATTCCCACTTGCATCAAAGTCCACTTGAAATACTTTGTTGAAATCTAGTAAAGCTAACACAATCTATTCAGTGACCTTTTGCTTCAATAGTTCAAAACTCTTATTTTCTCTGGCTGTCTATTTGAATTCTTTCCTATCTCCTCTCATTGTCTCAGTCATAGGGATACAAACTGAACTAAAATTTCTAATAAACTTTCAGTAGAAACTAGTCAATCCGTGAAATTATCTTACCTTACCAATGTTTTTCGGTGTAGACCATTCAACAATTTCCCTTACCTTCTCAGGGTCAATCTTCAATCCATCTGTAGATATGACAAATCCCAAATAGACTAATTCTCCCTTCATGAAAGTACACTTCTTAATATTTATCATCTTATCCTCTCTTGACCATTACAAAACTTGTCTTAAATGCAAGAGATGGTCCTCTTTTGTCTTACTAAAAATCAAAGTATCGTCCAAATATACAATAACAAACTTACCCAAGAATTTCTTCAATGCCTCATTCATCAATCTCATGAAAGTACTTGGTGCATTAGTCAACCCAAAGGCATCACCAACCATTAATACAATCCCTCCTTTATCTTGAATGTTATCTTCCATTCATGTCCTTTGATTTTAATCTGACAGTATCCACTCTTCAAGTCTATCTTGGTATAGTAGTTGGCTTAACTCAAACAATCCATTATGTCATCCATCCTAGGAAAAGGAAACTAGTACTTCACTATGATCTTGTTTATTGCTTTACAATTGGTACACATCCTCCATTCTCTATTCTTCTTATGTGCTAACATGGCTCCAACTGCACAGGGACTCAAACTTTCTCTGATCAAACCTTTCTTCAACAATTCATGCACTTTTCTATTCAACTCTTCATTCTCTATCAGTGTCATCAGGTGTGTAGCTTTGTTAGGCAAACTAGCTCTGAGAATCAGGTCTATGGAATGACTGATACTCCTCACAGGTGGTAATCCATCAAGCACATCATTTGAAATGATGTCTACATACTCTATCAACAATTCTTTTGTCTCCTTCAGTTGTTCTTCATTCTCTGGGTTCTCATCTTCTT
The DNA here is from genome assembly GCF_030272615.1 of Cryptomeria japonica. NCBI lineage: Eukaryota > Viridiplantae > Streptophyta > Pinopsida > Cupressales > Cupressaceae > Cryptomeria > Cryptomeria japonica. The sequence continues at coordinate 224,340,850 of NC_081407.1, read as the reverse complement.
AGGAACTAAAGTAAAACACACATTCTCATATCTTATTCTATCTAGGAATTTCCTCCCATCCACCAAAAAAATTCTAGCATTTGTAAAAACTTCACTCTTTAGGGGCTCCTCCAAGGGTAACAAGGTTTGTTTAATCCCATTTTCTACAATAGTGTATATGTTCTTTCTCCCATCACGTATTGTCTGTCTATCAAACTACCAAGGTCTACCCAACAAAAGGTGACAAATATCCATAGGCATAATATCACACAAAACTTAATCATGATAATTTCTAACTCTCAATTTTACCAAGCATTGCTCACTCACTAACAACTTATAACCATCCTAAGTCCATGCTATCTGATAAAGCTTATATGGTGTTTGAATCTTTCAAGCTTCAATTTATTCACCATCTCTTCTAAAACAAGATTATCCAAGCTATCATTATTAATAACTACTTTACAAAACTTACCGGATACCTTACATCTGGTCTTGAACAAATTTCTCCCTTGCAAGCACTCTTCATCCTCTCCGGTATGACACATATTTGTCCTCGTCATCAATAGTTCTCCATATTTCAATTTGTTAGCTAATCTAGTGGGGATTTCTTCTACTAATATTCTCTATTTTATTACATTTAAAAGCACGATGTCCTTCTCCTCCACACTTAAAGAAAATTCCTCTAAACACTCTCTTATCTTGTCTTCTATCATCTTTTCCAAAACCCTCATTCTGGTAAGTATCGGGTTCTCTCCTCTAGTAGAAATTTTTGTCATCCTTCTTGTATGAACTACCACATTTTCTAACTTCCTTTTCCTTATTATAATCTATGCAGGTTCTTCTTGCTTGAGAATATCCTCTAAATCCTTGAATTATTCCTCTGAAAAACCTTCCACCTCTACGTCTTTGTCTCTGCCCATGTCTTTTGTTCAGCTTCTCTTTTGCATTTAGGGCATATTGATAAGCTTCTTCAACACTCTACAACTTGATCAAACTATGTTCATCTTGAATAGATATTCGCAATCCATTCAAATATCTTGCAACTTTTTGTGTCTCATCATTGACATGTCTGGATATGATATTCAACTTGTAGAATGCTTTTCTATACTCCTTCACAATTTATTCTTTCTACTTCAAGTTCTACAACTTTTGAAGAAAATTTACTTGGTAATCAGTTGGCATAAAATTTAATTTTAACTTGGCAACCATCTTCTCTTTCCCTATTATTTGTCTATCAACCTAAAAATGTTCCCACCAAAGGGATGCATGACGTTTCAACTGGGTACAAGCATACTTCACCTTTCTTTCTTCTACGGTGTTCTCAAAATCAAAGTACTTCTCCATCTCTAAGATCCAATCTATTAATTCATCTGAATCCAGCTTAACATCATACTCTAGTAGGGTAAAATGTGGTTTAGCATTATCCCTACTCAAAACCCTCAAGAACCTCTCTTCATCTAGGTCGATTGTTGGTGGGATTGCTACTTGTTTTATCAGTGCTTCTTCTTCTTCATCTTTGTCCACATCTTCAATATGTTGACCTCTTCTCTAGGTTGTTTCAAAGACTTCTAACTAGGATGTAATTCCTTTCAACATTTCTATCACAGTAGGGTCTGCATTCCCATAGGCTCCACCATTCATATTTCCTCTTTGTTCCATCTTCACACTAATCCTCTGTAGTTGCAGATCAGATCCATTATCTGCCACCTCATAATGAAATTTCAAGACAACACAATATCTAGAACAAAATCTTTCTCTGATATGATTTGGTGCAGTCACGATTAGCAGGGAGCTCAATGAGATTTATCCAAACCATGAAGCAAGAGTAAAAAAAACCAAATCAAGACAAGATGATAGAGGCAATGTAGAATTGAATGAATTAGATCATGAAAACTGATTACAAATGGCCAGTAACATCCAGACTACAAGATTCGGCTCACTAGCCTGCTACATACATGCTCAATTACAGAATCGGTCAACTCTGGACCACTAAATCTTAAGATATATCTTTTTATATTCACTATAATAAATTATAATTCTTAATTAAATTGATTTATATTCTCAAGAGAGATCTGCATTGGTCCAAGACGGATCAAATGCTAAAGAGCAATAACAAACGTATAAAACCATCAGGTCGGCATCCGTTAATGAAAATCCTTTGAAAAATTCAAAGGAAGATGTGTGGATCAAAGGGAAGCTTGGCCACATGCCAAGGAACATTGGAATCAATAAACTAAAGCTCTACAAGCTACGAAATGGATCCACAAGATTCACCAATAGCAAATAGGTCCATGTATTTTTTATGTTCTAAGCTAAAAAACTATCTCAAAATTTGGAAGCAATAAGTTGCTAGAAAAAGATCCAAACGTCTCATGGTTTAGGAAAAAAGAAGATAATCACGATTTTAAGCAAGACCCATCTCTGCAAGGTCTGGTGAGAAAATGCAAGAAAATGTTGAAAGAAATGTTGAAACTGCAAAATAGGAAACAAATTGAAAAGAAATGTTTTTGGTTCACACAAGATTGCCAAGAACCACGGATGCTCCTGCATCAATTTTTGTCTTTCAGTTAGCATCTAATGGTGGGACACTAGAGATAGGATAGGTTCTATGGATATCCATCATCTCATTAACCTTTGTGAGACCCTTAGCACTGTTGTTCATGGCTTACTTAATAATCATGATCAATTTTGTTAGGTTGCCCTTAATCTCCTCCAAGTTCTTCTCCAACTACTCAATCCTAGACTCATGATCCTTTTTCATGACTTCAACATCTTCAGTAAGTTTATGGGTCATTCAAGGAATCATATCATTTTTTTTTGGCATGGGATTCTTAGTGAAAGTATCAATAATACCCTTAATGCCGTCCTTGAACATGTTAATTTCATTGTTGATCTAGAGAAAGCATTTTTCCTGGCTATTGTTAGAATTTGTTAGCACCTCAAAATTCATGTCTTTTTTATTATCTTTTGATTCCACCTAATCAACATTGAGGGGGTATCAATTTTAATTCCTTCCTCTTCCCTTTCCTCAGATTCCCCTATTTTTTCCAATTTTGACTTTTTTTAATTTAGCGGGCCCAAACCTCGTGACTTGGGGGTAGGAGTTTTAAATTTACTAGCAGCAAATCTGGGGTGTTTGTTTCTTTTGTTGCTACTGGTACTATGTGTGATATTTTGTGGGGATGCCTCTTTCTCAAATGGATAATAGCCTGGGTCCTCCAATACCTTGAGGTCCCACCAATCCATAGCTATACCACCCCCATCATCCTCAATCTCAGTATCAGACACAACTTGCATGTCAGGACTAGTGGACGATTTGGGGGTACTCACTATAGGGGAGGGTTTAACCTTGTGAGATTTAGCATATTCTATGATGAGCACTATTAAACCCTCATGTAGAATAGGGTTGTCACTATTCTTGGCATGATTCGCTAAACTATTCTCTAGAGATGAAAGCAAATAAAAGGGCAATGAGATTCTTCTATCATGCCTAAAGTGATTCAAGATCATAAAGTGGAAAGAAAACATACTAGCAAAGTGGTCATCCAGGATTATGTACCTCATAATGACTTTAGCCATTTTCACCCAAAGTGACAAAAATTCTTTCTTGTTATAGCATCCATTCACCATTTTTTAAACTCTGTCTCTTTCCCTTTGCTTGTCAAAAAAAACTGAGAGGGCTTCCTCCGCAACTTTTCTCTCCCTGTAGAACTTTTTGCCAACCATTTGCAAACCCGTGATCTTGGTAATGAAGGCCTTGTCAATTCTGAATTGAGCCCCAAAAGCCATAAGGATGCCTTTGTGCCAACCATTAACAAACTCTTTTGTCATTTTTGGCTCTTGGCCATGAAGTTTCTTGAGATAGGGCACAATACCACCATCTATAATCTCCATCCACAATTCCTTGTTATTTTCCCATTTATCATAGGGAGAAGTTTCCATCCTATTTTTATCTTGACCCCATTAAATTAAGTCCTCTACAAATTTGGATATGACCACCAAACTCAAACTAGGAAGTAAAAAACCATATGATTAAGAAATATCTAGAAACCATGGCATTGAATCCGGGTTGCAAATCCCATAAAAAACCTTTACACACTTGTCAGGTTGTCATCATTAAAATGTGAGATAAGATTATCGATGTCCTTTCTTGTAAGTTCACATGGGTGACTAGGGAAATTTTCCTTTGTCGTCCACCACTTTGTGTTTGCATACACCACACTTAGGCTCACTACATAGTTGATCGGCCTATTACCTTCCCGATACACACTAGATATTTTAAATTTATTACATTTACTCATCATGATATGAAATTACCGAATTAAATGCTTAATAGTCCAGCTGGGATCCATTTGTCTACTCAGACATCTAATGATGTTTATTGAATCACTCTCAAGCCAAAAATTTTTGAAACCATCTTAGACAACAATTTGTAACCTAATGTAGGCAACATTTTCCTCAGCAAAATGGTTTGTCTATGTACCCAATGGGAGTGCCACTATCGAGACAAACTTGTCATTGTGATCACATGCAACTCCCCCACAACCAATCGACCCAGGATTACCTTTAGCTGCCCCATCAATATTGATTTTGATCCACCCCCTCAGAGGAGTGAACCAAACAATGTTATGTCTTGTCTATTTTATCTTAATAATAAGCTTGGATATATCCTAGCTGATCTGCCATCTGTTAATAATTTCTCAATCTTGGTTCAGGGTAGGAATAGCAGGGTCAAGCATACAAGATGGACAACCACAAATAAAATTCTTCCTAATAAAATTCTGGATCCTGGAAGAGATAGAAAAAACAAAAGACTTTTTGTCCCTAAAGATATGATTGTTTATTTCTTTCCAAATGCCCCAAGCCAGATAGGGTAGCATGAAGCTCCATAAAAATTTAAGTGAGGGGTTATCTAAGGGACATCTCCACTGGGATCAATAATCCAAAAGACTCGAGGGGAAACACTACATGACTCCCCAAAGGTAAAAAAAAATGGGCCCAAATGTCTCTTGAAAAGGAGAAATGGAGTATCAAGTACGTAACATCTTCAACATTATCCTTCCACAATAAGCATCTATTAGGAATAGATGTACCTCTCTTACACTAGTTATCAATGGAAAGAATCTTATTCTGCATCAAAATACAAAAGAACATATTGATTTTAGGCACTAACAACTTATTCTAGATATAAGACCAAAAAGGTGTGAAAGCAAAGGATCTCATTAAGAGATTAAAGGCCTGGGAGATAGAAAAAACTCTAGAGGCATATCCATTCCACACCAAAGTATCATCAATAGGAAAAGAAGGAATGTTAATGTTAGCTAGCCATATCTAGATCGGTTTCAGCATTGGGTTCATACCGATTGCGTTAATCCACTTTCCCTCTCTGATGTAATTGGAAAACCAACATCTAATCGGGTCCATGAACATGTCTTTAAACCAAGAAGCCCAATTATATTCATTCAAAGGACCACCACTAGCCCATTAATCATCCTATAAATAAGTTTTCCTTCCATTACCAAGGATCCATCTCATTCCCTTAAAAATAATGTCTTTAGTGTTATGAATATTCATCCACATATTAGAGGCCACCAAGGGTAAATTATACTGTTCTAAAATATTTTGGACTGAATTGTCACTGACAAGATATTTATGGATTATAGAAGTCCATTAATTAGAGTCCATCAGATATCTCCATAATTGTTTCATCATGATGGCTCTATTTAATTCATGAATATGTCTAATGGCCATGCCCCCGAGTTTCTTTGGTAGACACACTTGATCCCACATAGCCAAATGGAGACTATTTTTATTTTATTTTCATGTCCACAAGAATCCTAAAAGATTGTTCTGGATCAAGAAATTGCAAATTTGAAAAAAAATGATACATGGGATCTTGTATAGTTTCTGAAAAGGGCCAAAACCTATTAAATAAATGGTTGTTCCAAGAAAATATTGGTTTTATGGAGGTATTGACAAGTGTAATGCAAGGTTTCTCATGAAGAGATACTCTCAGGTTGAGACTATTGATTATGGTGATATTTTCTCTCCTATTGCAAAAATTGCATCCATTAGATAATTTATTTCTATTGCTACTGCTTATGATTTAGAGGTTGAGAAAAAGATGTGTGAAAACTTCTATCCTTCATGGTGATTTGGAGGATGATATTTATATGACACAGCCAAAGCCCTACATGGTACTTAGTAAAATTAATTTAGTTTGTAAATTGAATAAATGTTTGTATGGCCTCAAACATAGTCATAGGATGTGGTACCCAAAATTTGATATGTATGTGGTAAATTTTAGATTTGAGCATTCTTAATTAGATCATTGTGTTTAGTTGGATGCTACTAAAATGAAGTAAAGAATAAGGGAAAACACTATAGCATAAAGATGTCACAAAAATTAAGGTATTTCTAATAAAGAAGAAACATGATTAGAAAGGAAATCATGAAGGATACAAGTGACTTTACCAACTTGTCTCGAGGAAAATACAATATTTCAATCCTAAGGAGAATGATGGAAAAAAATAGGGTTGTGAAACACTATGGATGTTATTTGGGTCATTTATAGACCCATATATCTATTATATAACCCTTAAATAGCCTTAATACACCTCTAATATGCCTAAATAAGATATTAAAGAATAAATAATTATAGAAATAAATACAAATTCATTGGAATAAGTTAATTAAGAGTTATTATGAAAGGATGCGATGCAAGGGAATTATGAAGAGGCATAAAGAGGCTCTATAAAAGGGTAAAAATTGGATATACGAGTGTGGAATAAAATAGAAAAGAGTGGAAACATATATGGAATAATATGAAATCAATATATGGTAATAAGGATGTTTGTGTTTGTGTGAAACATTATGAATATATTATATTACATATGCGAGAGACTAAATTATATTAATATATAATTATTCGTGCAAATATAAATGTGTATAATTTATTATAAATTGGTTTACACTTATTACATATCTATGTTCTCCCTTTTCATTGCATCACAACATAGTTAACTACATATGAAGAATATAAAACCTTAAACTTGGGTAAAAAATTTTCTATGAACATGAGGACTATCGAGTCTTCTTATATTAAATTAAATAATCATCATTTTTTAGTTCTTTTAAATGTCATCTACTTCATATTGCTTTGAGTCCCATTTGATACATTTCAGGCTAAGGATCTTTGTATGGTATCTCTTATACATTTCCATCTTTTTCTAGAGTCATTATTAACATCTAGAGTATTACTTGGATTTATGAAAGAAAGGAGACAAGATTATTATAGAGGGGATATTAGGGGAGCCCACTTCATTATCTAAAGAACCTAGGGATGACTCTAAATATTTCATTTGAGGTGGAAGAGGGCATAAGCTATCTTGCCCAAAATATAAAATCTGTAAGGCCAACAGAGAGAAAGAGAGGGAGGAATATCAAAACTAAGAACTAGCGCCAAAGATACCATGGAATTAGATACCAAAGAATTTCAAAATGGGGGAACTAGATTAGAGTGGGGAATTGAAGGGATATAAAGTGGAATATCCATAAAAAAGAAGTGATAATCATATTGAATTAAGATATTTTTTAGTATCTAGAAAGCAATAAATTTATGATCAGAGGAAGACTAAAATCCTCAAAAGAAGTAAAAAGATAGGCCTTATTGTTACAATGATGGATAGAATGGTTAAAACACCATCTCTGTTTAGGGTAGAAATTGATAATTTGACTAGAAAAATAATATTTATAGTAATACCTAATTAAGTTTTCATATTCAATGGCCTCTAACCATTTACTCAGTCTTGACTCGAATATGATCAATGTGGCAATAATTTTGTGAGGCTCCAAAGTGACACAAAATCTTACGCAGATAAACCTTGTTCTATATTTCACAATATTGTTCAAAGTGAGAAACTATCTCACTATACAAAAAATGGTATCTTCATCCCATATCTCTAAAGGAAGGTTGAAGACATAGGATCACATGACAACAGGAGCCATTTTTTTTTTGAATGATTGAAACCAAAATACCATTTTTAGAGGACAAGACTTTGTCTAAAAAGGAACCACAAATATTTTGTGATAATTTTCAAGTAGTATTTAGAGAGAAAAGAAAAGAACAAAAATAAATATTTCATAATCATCAATACTAAGACATTCCCTTTTGGTGTGCATGCAAAAAAAACCCACCAACTAGAGTATTCTCCATTTAGGCAATTTAACTATCCAATAGTAGGTCCTTTAATTTTACTATAGTACTTTCCTTAGAGTGCATTTAATAGTAGAGTTTTAGGGATTTTCTCCTAGTGAATATTTAAAAAATATTTTCAAAGTGATATGGACACAAAAGAACCATCTTGATGCTAGAAGGATAAAAGGACAAAATATGGCCATGTTGAGGAATATTGTAGGAAGTCCCATTAGTTGACACACCAACCAAACCCATATCACTTTATGCACTAACACTCAAAAGATATTCTAAACTAGGATTTTCCCAATCATTTCTCACCTCACCCCTTTCAAAACCCTACATCATTTCATATGTTTAACTATATAGGATAAGAACATTTAACAAGTTATGTTCATCATAAAGTACATGGGTGAAAATAATAAGTTAAGGGAAATAACAAGGATGTTATGAGTATAATATTTTATCTTAATAGTTACTTATGGTTGTGCAGTTCTCAAAATATTTAATTATTACTAGGTAATCACACATTGAAAATATTTGTGATTCTATTTGTTAAAATTTAAAGAATAAATGAAAGAATAAGTTGGTGAATTAGAAAAATCAACAATTAAAATTAGTTCTTAATATCTATCTATTCTAACTTCCACAAAGTAAACTAGTAGTATAATCATTTAAATAAAAAAAATTAAGGTTTATTAGAATAAACTACTATTTATTATATACATTAATCATACATTTTTTCTCTATAGATGTTGGAGGTCAAAATGGGGACCTCCACCCCATTCAACATATTCAACTTAGAAGCCACATGAGCCACCTAATAAATTCAAGTAAAAATAGAAGCCACTTAGATGTCACTTTGGGGGATTTGAACATGGATCTCCAACATGAGAATGTTATGTCCTTTCCATTTGAGCACAACCCCATTTACATAGTTTACCCATAATTAAGCATACAATTATTTTCTCTTTCAACCATAAAAATATTGTGCCTACCTTTCCTCTTAGTACTTCCATAACTTGCTACTTTGTTATTAGTGAGGTTCAATTGTGTTAATGAAATAAGAACAACTAAATTTATTCTTATTGCATGTAACTTAATATCTTATAAAGATACACTTACAAACATTAATCCTTTCTTTACCACTATAGTGTCATAAATTGTATCCCCCTACAATTTTATGCTCAATTCGGGCTTAATTTTATGGTTTTCCCTCATGCTCTTAATTCATGACTAATTATTCTCAATTCATGTCCAAATATTGAATCCTAACATAATCCTAAGCTCATTGTCCTTGGTTTTGGCTCACAAAGCTAAGACTATGGTGACTAAAACCCTAGTCCTTATCGATTATGGAACCAAGTACCCTATTCTAGCCTTTTATAAAATAAATTTGAACCTCTAATAATCAATAAAATATAGAGACAAAAAGTGATGCTTGATATTTTCCTTCATTTAAATTTAAACATGAAATATGTGAGTTGTGTATAAATAAACCCCTCTCTCCCTCATTTGAACATCCTACTTACAATTGAGCACTCCTATCATTTCAATTTAGTAAATATTCAATCAAGAATATTTAAGGCAAATGAGGAGATCTCTAAAGTCAAGCATTCAATAATTTAAGTTTATAAATCATGATCAAATCTATGTGTTGCTCCATAAATAAAGGTATGCATTAACTCCTATCAAGAAAAATAAATATTTGTTAAGGCTTCAAGGTATTCAATTCATACAAAAGGTATCATTTATCAATTAAAAATTTCCTTTCAAATTTTTTAAGCTTTGTCCTACTATGAGTAAAATATCTCACATCATATCTTAAATGTAATGGAGCTGAACTCCTACAAAGGGTTTGACCTAGGAAAAACCATATACAGTCAATATTTTTCCCTCATTTCTATGTACAAGTTATAGATCTTGTTGGAAATTTGGAGGAACTGATTATGTGTGGCATTGATGTTTTTTCATTGATGTCAACACTAGCTGCTTTTGTTGTTTCCAGGTATCCTTTTGGTCCTGGTAGGTTGATTGGTTTCTGGTTGGTTAGATCATGTTGATCTAGTATAATTTGGTATGTTTTGGCTCATGGTATTGTCTTAGATCTTCTATTCATGCTATTCAGATATATGTTTAGTTAGTTGGTTCTGATTTGGTGATCAGATGTTATCTTATATGATAGTAAGCCTGGTTTGTTGATCCAGTGAGGGTTTCACTGGCATAGATTTGTTGAATACCTTTTGTTGATATGCATAAGTGGTGTTGGTGCGGCTTCTAGTAGAGATTCGGGATGTTTATGGTGATCGCGTTCGTGCCTTGACTGATAAGGATCATTGCTTTAGCATGTGTTGACCTAATTTGGGTCTGGTACTATCTAGGTTATGGACCGGTTTAATGTAATGTGTTGATCGATCTCCTCGATGTGTTTCTAGGATGACTTATGGATTGGATAATATTTGCTCAGTCTAAGGCCAACATTTTTAATAATTATGTAATTGTCTTATTGACTTGGTGGTCGACCTTATTGTCTAAGGTCTAGGATTTGTATATATATGTCTATGATCTCATTGTCGATCATGTGGGATTGAATGCAAATGGATAATGTAATAATCATTCATGCAGAGGATTTGGTCGATAATAGGTGATCAATTTAGGTTTATGTAAGACGTTTAAGTCCTTCGATATTGAGATTAACCGAAGTTGTACTCAGGCATAGGAGATGCTAATATTGTAGTTCATTCTTCCTTCAAGATTGTAGTCTGGATTTCTTATGTAGTCAGTGAGACTCCTTTTGTAATGAGCAGTGTGCTCAAGGCTTTTGGCCTTCTTGCAAGTGCAGGCCCCACAATTTTTAATCACATACTTAATGCAAAATTATTATCTGACTGTGGGTAGGCTTCCCGCCATGATTTTTCCCTTTAACAGGTTTTCCACGTACAGATATTGGTGTCATGTGGATGGTATCTATTCTCTAATTATTGCTTGTTCTTAAATAGTATATCTTCTATTTTGATAATTGGTTTATGTGTTTTGGTATTGATCTTATGTGTTATGGTAATAAAGTTTTAAATTCTTAATGTTCTAGTAATGTGGTAACAATTGATTCACCCTCTCCCCCTCTCAGTTGTCATCGAGTTATTTGAACTGTCTAACAGATCTAAATATCAAAATTTCTAGAGTTACAGAGAACAAAACTAAAGATATATAGTTCCAAATTTTGATCATGTAAAAAATCATGGAATATGATAATTGGGATACTTTTTGATCAAATAACAATTACGGAAAACTTTGATAGTATTGACACAAGTAATAATGAAAAATATTGAAAATCTAATTTTTTGTATTTTTTAGGTTCAAGTAAATCTTGTTTTTCAGAGGCCTTCGGAGCGGAATTTGGGGTCGGAAATGTCATTAGTCAATTAACTCAATAAGCCAAAGGCCATCATGTTAAGGGATGAAAATTAGTTCTCTTTGAGGCATTTCCAAGAAATGTAAGCAATTCCAAATTTTGAGCACTAAGTGAAAGTTATCGCCTTGTGAAGTTGGACTAGTAAAAAAAAAATTCTAATAATGTTTTAGTTTTATTGTAATAATTATTATCTAGACTGTTCATTTCAAATTCCAAGGGGATCTTGTGACTCTTGGGATCAACTACAAACTGTATAAACTAAAATTTGAAATAGAATATGATACCTTTTTTAGCCGCATACATATATATGTTTGTGTACAACACATTTTTTATGTAGGATTGCAAGTACCAAACATCAACTCTACTTGGTCCCATAGGTCTGAGCATGTCTTTAAATCCCAATAGTGCTACAAGGGATAGTACATGGCCCAAAGTGTGTCTAACCCTAGCCATTGTCATAACTTAGGGACAATTATCTAGTCTTTATTTTATCCCATTAGATTTGTCATCTAGACAATATTTGATCACCTTGTTGTCAATGGTAAGTATTGTTTTGATCCAAGTATTACTTTATGATTTATTTGAGTTTGTGGAATTTTATGTTATTTTAATTATTAATATTAATTATAACTTGAGTGTTATAAACTAGTTAATAATTAATTATTGGATAATGCAGTTTTAATTATATTTTCAAAATCATAAACATATTCCTATTATTGGATATTATTATTAATTGATTTATTATCAAGAAAGTTAATAATTTATTTATTTTGGATATTATCTTGAGTGATTTATTATTGTGCATGTGACTATTTTTATTGTGGGATTATTAATTTTTTGTGCAAGTATCTAGGAGTGAAATTTTTAATTTTTTACTAGTGGAACTAATTGTCCTATTTTTATAGATAATTATATTTGAATTGATAATTAATTATTTATTATTCGCTTCCTTTCAAATGGGAGTTAACCATTTTGGGGTGATTTTGAATTGGTGATTTAATAATTAATTATTATTGTTTAATTATTCTATGGAGATTTAATTTTTTAAATTATTTTAATAATTATTAATTTAATGTTATTTTGTGTTTTTTGAATCGAGTTTTTATATGCATGATTTTTGTGATATTTCTTTAGTTGATAATTGACTTTTATTGATTCTGGATGAGAGTTATTTGACATGAATTTTATTAATTTTGTGGGAAGAATTTTATTGCTAGAATTTTTTAAGGAGATTTTTGTCTTGTGGAATTGGAGTAGGGTTTGGAGCTTTAAAATGTTGATTGAAGATTATTTTTTTTTGAGTTTTATTAGGCTATGATTTTGATTTATCAAGATTACTTATTATAAACTTGGTTGTTGATTTGAGAAGGATTCATGGTTTACAATTCATCTGCCAATTCTCTCTTCTCTACATCTTTCTTGACGGGTTCTCAAGTAGGTTCACTTTTTCTTGATTTTGATTTTAGTTAATTTGGGAAATTTTATTAAAATGGATTAATAGAGGGAATGGGGAATGTTTATTCATGTATCTACTTTTTTAAATCGGTCTCTTAATCCATGTTTTTAAAGTTTGTGTTTTTCTCAAATTGAGTATGGGGATTGAATGTTTCTATGTATCAATTTTTTTTTCTTATATACAATCGTTGTATAATCTATTGTGTTTGATTTTTTAATATTTTGAGGGTGATTTTAAGCCCTTTTCAAATGGGTCATTGTTAGAAATCAGTTCAAGGTCATTTTCCTTATTATATGCATTTGAAGCCCCAATTGTATGCATTTAGAGCCCAAATATACATATACATATACATACATACATACATACATATCTATGTATGTATGTATGTATATGTATATGTATATGTATATGTGTGTATATACATGTATATGTATGTACATATATATATATATATACATATATATATATATACATATATATACATACATATATACATATATATACATATATATACATATATATATATATATATATGTATATACATATGTATATATATATGTATATACATATGTACATATATATATATACATATATATATATATATATATACATATATATATATATATATATATATACATATATATATATATATACATATATATATATATATATATATACATATATATATATATATATACATATATATATATATATACATATATATATATATATATATATACATATATATATATATATATATACATATATATATATATATACATATATATATATACATATATATATACATATATATATATACATATATATACATATATATATATATATGTATATATATATATATATATATATATATATATATATATATATATATATACTATCTAAGGGTTCCCTACTGTCATTACTAAGAAACACTCACTAACATTTATTAATCATCTCACTCATTATATATATAAGGTCTCTAATCTCATTTTAGAATTAAACTGCGAATATGTTGACATTGGGAATATTTGAAGGATTTCCCCTTGTTGTGACTTGTTACTTTAAACTATTATAAAATATATGTGGCATATTTCATTTTATCTTCATCTTTTATACAATTTACTTTATTTCAAGTGCTATTAATGTGAACCTTATATCTCTCCATTCCAAGTAAATTGATTCCTTATTTTTAAAAGATATTTCAAGCATGTGTTAAATAAGGAAAAATTTAAAAAATAAAAAAATTTAGTGCATAGATAGATAATTAATGCACAATTAGTGTTTTCCATATGAACTCATAATTAATGAATTTAAAAAGAAAATAAATTTAAATCTTGAAGAGCAAACAAGAAAAAATCCTTTGACACAAAAAAAACTACTAACATTACATAACATAATGTTGAGGGGATCTCAAAACTTGTTGTAAAAATTGTTCTAAAGAAAGAGAAATCAATAAATAATTAATAAGGCCACCCGTCTCATATCATCTAAGAAGAAAATTACATAACACATCTCAAAAATTGTTGTAAAAATTGTTCTAAAAAGATAGAAATTAGTAAATAATTAATAAAATTACATGTGAAAAATGCATTACAAAGCCATATAATATCACGATTCACAACTAAACTTCATGTAAACTCACATAATTTTTTTATATATTTGACAACTATCTTAACCATATAATAATCAATAAGACAAAATCATATAATATCAAGATTCACAATCAAACTTCGTAAACTTTCACTTAAATTTTTCATATACTGGACAACCATTTAAGATAAAAGTAAATATGGAAGACCCGGCCTATTGAAAGCCAAGGCACTCTTGCAAGTTTGCATGAGTGTCAAAACAAATGCGTGACTAGATAAGAAACCCTAATTTTTAATAAAAAGCGTCAACGAAATCATAAGTTGTACTTTCTTACAACTAGTGATTAAGACTTCTAATCAATGAAGAAAAATTAGAGTGTTAACGTTCCACAGCACTTGAGAAGATCGCCGAGCTCTGCGGAAGACCATCTCTTGAGGAGAGTCCACTTCTCTTCATTCCCCGCTTGTCCATTCTCTGCAAATCTGAAAGGTTCGAACAGATAAAGCTTAGAATAACCATCCATCTCACCTTTTCCGCATATAACTATCTGGCTATGCCACATAGTCATTCCCTGAACTGTGAACAAGTGAGGATACTGTGTCCCTGCTATATGGAATCGATTTTCCACATGATCAAATTCTATAACGCCCCCTTTGCAAATGTAGAATAAGCGTCCAAATGCAGGTAAAGGAGAGCAAATAACACTGAAACTGAATTGAGTAATGTGTGTCCATAGTCGTGTGTCTGGATCGTAACATTGTACACCTGTCGAATTATATTTATCTCGCTCCACCACATATAACTTGTTATCCACAAATACACAATGGCAGTCGATGGCGCTCCAAATCATGAGAGGAATGTATTCCCATTTCTCCTCCTCTACATTATAAATTGCTCCTCTATTTCGTTCCTCGAAAGGGATGTCATGCCCTCCAGCAATGTAAATCAGTCCATTCATTGTAAGCATTGATTTGTTTAGATGAGGAGATGATTTGGGTAGGATGGGAATGTTATGAAAGTTGTTTTAGATAGGATGAGGATGTTGGTTCAGTTTGTCGTTGTGTCAAAAGATTGATCTATCAACTTCTAATATAAACTGTACAGATATGGATCATACTGGAGGCGGTTAGTCCGTTGTCACTAATCGCTATGGAAGTGCTGGCCACCCAATTTTGCCAGCGCTCCCCTGTAGATTCGTAACAAAGGACTAACTGCCTCCCTGTGATCCATATCTATACAATTTGTATTGGGCATTGATAGATGGGTCACCCCAAACTGGGCCAACAGGAGAGACAGATTTAAACAGTACATTGTAAAAATTGATTTTTTTAGATGATTCAAAATAGATCAATCGTTAGAACTGCTATTTAAGTTTAATGAAGAAAATATACTTTTAATGAAATCAGTTATAACAGTGAATATTAGAATAAAGCCTTTGTGATTGGTAACCAAAGAACAAGAGCGAAAGAATTATTTGAAATTTAAAAACCTTTTAAAAAAAAAAAAATTTCCAATCTTATAAAAGAAACAAGCTTATTGAGTGAGAAAAGTAAAAGAATACCATAACAAAAATCATAGACGAAAACTAACTCTTCCCTGTCACGAAAGCCCATGACGACCAATTTATGATTAACGAAAACGCAGTGAGCAAAATATGTATGACGAAGAGGAGTGGGGGGCAAGGTTTCCAGACATTTTTGGAGAGGGTCGTAGATTTTTATTGTGAAATCATCTTCAACACGCGCCGATAGTATAATCAATTCCTGGCTTGCACCACATTTCTTTCTATTCTTATAAAATAGTGGGCTTGTCACAAGATTTTCCCAACATTTACAAACAGAGGTTAGCTTGTAGTGGGAAGTGCATGGCACTCTCAGCAAGCACTCTCTACTAATGTCATTTGGAAGACTGGGAATAATTTCCCTTGCACTTTTTCTCTGCAACTTTCTCTCACTTTTACTAAGCGAAAATACTTATACAAAATGCCTGACGATTTCGATAGGGAGGAGGTGATCTATTCTTATAGGGTTGTACAGTTTTACCTAGAACGACATTACCTTTTCAGAAAAATCAATAAGGAAATAAATGAAATAATTATTAATAAATTGTGGTTGTTTAACAATACAATATCTTATATGTACAAGCATATAATTAATTTTTTTTAAACAAATGAATATAAAATAATTATTCAAAAAGAGTAATTGAAATAGATATTTGTTGTAATTATTTATGTATAGAATTAAAAAAAGATAGATTATTTGTTTCTAGGGTAAAAGAATCACACCTGAATATTGAAAATTTCTTATTTCTTTTGAGAAAACTTAAAAATGCCTTCAAAAGTTAGATATCCAAAGTAGAATCAAAATTTAGACTCAAATTCATCACTCAAGATATAGATTGTGTTTACAAACTTATTTAAAACTACTGAATTAAACCTATGTAATCTTAAGTTATGTTAGACCTCTAACTATAGAAAGGGGTTAGCACTATGCTCTACTTAACCTTAGACTAAGAAAAAAATATAACATTTCTTACGAGCCAGGTTTGGGCTTGTGTGCTTGTCTTCATATTATTCAAATTACTTTGATGACATATAGGTTTGGAAGAATATAAAGTTGAAGTTGAGTTTGATTGTTAAAATAAATATATCTTATATATGATTAAACTAAATATTTTGTCAAGGGCCATATTTTTTTTTTTTTAAATATTCATTATTGGGTTGTTGAAAGAAGAAGAGTTCAACACTCTACAACTAGGGCACATCTTCTGAGGGTGCCACTGGTTGCACGCCGCCACTGCGTGCGAGGGCTCCTTGGCTTCGCTGGGCATCCCTTGAACATTAATTGCAGAACACCGCACACTCTTCATGCTGCCAAGAACGAGTGCTCAAAATGGAAGACCTTTAGCTAGGTGGTGGAGGGAAAACGGATTCTTTTCCCAATTGATGCAAGATTTGAGGCAGCGTCTCAGAATGAAGATGCAACCCATATCGCGCGAGAAGGTGAGGTTTTCCCCTCCAATCGCACCATCATTAAACCCAATGGTTGAATGCTCTCTGCTATTTCTTCTGAGATTTCTAGACTTAGGGACTCAGCTATTTTTTTGATCGCATTTGATGTAAATAAGGTATCATCTCGTCAGTATATGAACAAATGGCTACAAGATGTTTGGGTCAATAAACTAGGGTTTCATTTTTCATTTTATAGAATGATTCAAAAGGGTTTATTCTTAATTTTTTTTTATAATAAGGAAAGACAAAGCAAAATTGTTAATAAACAATATTGGTTGGTGGGGAATTCGACTTTCAGGGCAGTTCATTGGGGACCCTGAGTCTTGTAATGATGAAATTTCGGCCCTCTCCAGTCCAAAATGGATAACTATAAAAAATATTCCCCCTTTTCTCTAGTCTTGTATAGATAGGATAGTTGAACCCTTGGGAAAAATTGTAAAAATTGATTCCTCCCCCTCGGTTCTTCCACACCTTGATGTTAGGTTACTCATAGCCTTAAAACCAGGTCTCCTATACCCAGATGAAATTGATATTTGCTTTGATAATAAAACCTTGTGTTTCCCAACTGAGTACATAGGTGGTATAGGTGCATGTCATTATTATAAAGTCAATGGTCACTTTAGAAGAAAATGTCCATTATTGACTAAGAAAAATATCAGGGGCCAAAAACCCCTCCTCCGGTCCTCTGCCCGCCATGCCCCCAACTGCTCCCTTCAAATCCCCTCTGATTTCCTCTTCTCTCTTTCATCCCCCCACTCCTCCCCCGTCAAACATCTTTGCCCCTTCTCCAGCTATCCCTCACCCTCCTGATACCCCCCTTTCCTCTTTGCCTCCCTCAATGGCTACTTTTATCTTGAAATATAGTAATGTTGTTAAAGATGCCCTTTCTGCTGTTCAATCCCCCCCCTTTGAACCCTTTGTGCCTGCTATTAACTTTGAATTACCCTTGAGCCCAAGATCCTAGAATTTACAACAACTTGTCTTGGAAAAATTGAGAAGAGTTGCTGAAGCTAGGAAGATTCTTGAGCAAAACCTTCACAAGAAGAAATTGGAAATTGAAGCCTCCTCATGGCAGATGTCTTGCCTTGAGAGCTTGGATAGGGGTGCATCACCTATAATAGATACCCCCAGCAATGCCTCTGGACATGACCTTGAATTGGCTACATGTAGGGAACCTGCTGAAGAAACTAAAATAGAAGAAGTGAATCCTCCTACCCTAGATTTGAAGGATTGTGAATGCAATCCCACTGTGGGTGAAACCTTAGTAGATCCCCTAGGTGCATATGGGTCAGAGGCCTCTATGCAAGACCCTGTT
Organism: Cryptomeria japonica; assembly: GCF_030272615.1. Taxonomy (NCBI): domain Eukaryota; kingdom Viridiplantae; phylum Streptophyta; class Pinopsida; order Cupressales; family Cupressaceae; genus Cryptomeria; species Cryptomeria japonica. Next base: position 224,321,894 of record NC_081407.1, on the reverse strand, counting down.
AGTAGTACCTATTATACTTCTGACACCCCTATTGAAGCCCTGAATACAGAGTAGACCGTGACATGAAACAATGGGATCAACATGGATCGCCTTACTCCTGGGTGCACTAGTTTTGAGAAGGATCGGTAGAAACACCAGAGGGGTTCACTATGGTCAAATATAGGAAATCGAGAAGGAAGACATCCCCCGAAAATAGAAAAGATAGCGCCTCTAGGAAGGAATCCCTTGGCCCCAAACAGATATCTGTGGCAAGGAAAAAGAGAGGTAGACCATGTTCCTCGATTGAATTTGATGCTAGCAATATAAAAAATAAAGAGGAGTGGCCTAAATCACTTGAGGGATTTAAATCCTAAATGGACCTCTCCCAATAAAGTTAGCCATGTTGAAAACAATCTCTTAGAATATTAGGGGCCTTGAGCCTCTTGATAGGAAATATATCATTAAAAGATTCCTTAATGGACATAAGGACATGGATTGTCTCCTTCTTCAAGAGTTAAAGGTTGTAGGCTCCACTCTACAAATCGGCCTCAAATGTATTTGGAGGGAGGCTACATCCTTTTGCACTAGCCACTCCAATGGTAAAGGTGGTACAACCATACTACTTAGCCCTAGATGGGCTAATAAAGTGATTAACTGGGGTCAATCCCCCTGTGCTAGGGCTATCTGGGTTTCTATTCAACTGGATGACCAGAAGTTTGGAATCTATTCTATATATGCCCCTAATGACTATAGGGAGAGGGGGGAGCTTTGGAACTAGATAGCAGGTTTAGAGGATATCCCTTGGATTCTGCTAGGTAATTTCAATATGATTGAACATACAAAAGACAAAAAATGAGGCAACAAGTCTGAATGGAAAGGTATGGAAAGGCTGTTGTGGGACAGAATGATTAATAAACTACATCTTGTTGACCCTATTGTTGGAAGGAAAGACCATTTGAACACTGTGTGGTATACTTTGTGTAACTATCAGCAGATGAATAAGAGAATCTACTGTAGACTAGACAAACTCTACTTCAACAAAAATCTCTTTGACATTAGAAAAGGAACTAATGGGGATCAATAATTTGTTTCCCCATATACATTGTCTGACCATCACCTCATAATAATGGGTATTGATCTCTCCCCCTCTTGTCACCCTCCCTCTACAAGATCTATTTCCTTCACTTTAAAGACTAGACTCTTGGAGGATGAGGATCTTTGTTCTTCCCTGTCGTCATCAGATTGTTTAACATGAAAGAGTAGGACTGGCTTTCTAATATTGACAAATGGAATTTGAACATTAAAAATTGGACCACCCTCTGCTAAATAGTAGGGAAAAAGAAAGCCAAGGATACCAGGAGACTTGAGAGACTTCGTTAGGATGAGTTGTGTAATTTAGAAATGAATCTTCAAGATTCACCTAATGATGAAAGTCTCACTAACACCTTGGTGTCAATCAAGAACCAGCTTAGGAAAATTTAGAATGAGAAGGTTAGAGGGTTGAAAACTAGGGCCAAAATGATCTGGTTGGACTCGAGGGACAAGGGATCAAAATTCTTCTTTCAAATGCTTAAGATCAAAGAGGAAAAAGAGAGTATCAATGCTATTTAGGAAAACAATACCCATATTATTGACACAGAGGAGATCCTCGAGTGCTTCACTCAGTTCTACCAAAACATATTTTCTACAATAGATGTAAACGATGAACATAGGGCTGCTAGGATGGTCATTAAGAAATAGATCCCATCTAAGATTCATGAGGAGGACATTTAGTTTGTAGGGAGACCCATCTCAAAAGAGGAAATTGAATAGGCCATCTCCTCAATGGGAAACGATAGATCCCCTGAACTGAAAGGATTGCCGATACAATTTTACAAGAAGCTGAATAGCAGATGGATTGTTGATGACCTACATAGACTATATCTAGAAGCTTTTAATAAAGGAACCATGGGCAAAGAAATCAATCAAGGGGTGATCAAGATCATCACTAAAGAGGGGCACAAAACATTGCTAAAGAACTGGAGGCCGATGATGCTATTAAATATTTCCTATAAGATCTTGGCCAAAGTGGTGGCTAATAGGCTGGTGAAAATCCTTCCAAAGATAATCAGTCCTAGTCAAAATAGATTTGTTAAAGGCAGATATATCCTGGAAAATTTGATCACCTGTTAGGAATCGATCGAGTGGGCTAAAGAGTCAGGATAGAATGGGGCCATGCTGCTGATTGACTTTGAAAAGGCACATGATAGGATAGAGTGGACTTTCATAATTTAGATGCTGGTGAGTCTGGGGTTCCCGGAGCTGTTCTGTAGGATAGTTCAAACTCTACTCTATCAAGCCGATGTTATTGTTGATGTAAATGAAATCAGATCTGATAATATTGTTCTTTCTAGGTCAATATAATAGGGTTACCTACTTACCTCGGCCTTATTTGTGTTGCTTGCTGATGCTATGTACTATATACTTAAGGATCGCAACATGACCCCCAGGGTCAAAGGCATCTCTCTCCCTAATAAAGAGGAAATTATCAATGTTTAGTTTGTGGATGATACAACTATCCTACTTGTCTTGGAAGAGGAGAACCTATTGTCCCTGCTACATAACATTGAAATATTTTTCAAGGATTCAGGCAGCAAAATTACTCTCCATAGATCAACCTTGCTAGGATGGACTGACTCCCCTCCTAGCTAGCTGTCTAAATTTGACCTGGAATGGGGAGACCCAAACCTAATAACTAGATATCTAGATATCCCTTTCTCTGTCTCCCCGAATATGAAAGAAATGTGGGATAGGTTCAGAAATAAGGTGGATAAAAAAGGGAACAAATGGAACATAAACTTCCTCTCCCTATCACATCAATTTCAGGACTATAAAAAAATCTTGTCCTCATACAACATCTATTGCTCCCCAACCTGGCTATTTAGTAATTACCAGTTCAATTATCTTCAAAAACAAATCAGGAAATTCCTATGATCAGATGGGAAGGGTAATAGGAAACAACATGCAGTAAAATGGGATTGGTGTATTAGATCTAAGTTGTAGGGGGGCATGGGCCTCAAAGACCTCAAAATTCAGGGCATCGCCTTGGCTGCCAAGTGGATTTTTAAAGCCCTTGATGGAAATGAACCTTGGAAAATTCTGATCAGACACAATATACAGTGCTCCCTCCCTAAAAAGGCAAAGAAATGGAGGAACTTGCCCATGTGGGACTTGATTGCTCGTAATTTTGAGATCTCTCCCATGGGCTCAGAGGTCTTTAAGTCCATATGGAGGGCTTGGAATCATGTCAAACAATTCATCAGTAATAGAGGCATTATTGATAATATGGGTGCTCTTAACTTGGATAGATCCATATGGTGGAATACTCTGCACAATGGGAAGCATCTGGCCTGCCTTCAAGGGTGCTCTACCTTCAAATGGCACAAATTAGGACTAGTAACTTTTGAACATATCTTGGAAGATGGTTCTCTGATTTCTTGGGATTCTCTTAGTTTGGCCTTCAACCTCCCTATCTCCCAAGCCCTACAATGTACTAAAAAATGCACTCAACCCCATCCTCTCCTCATCATCCCCTCCTGTGCTCTCCCCAATTTCTTCCCTCTATTGGGTTGATGACTCTCCCCTCCCTCTAATGAAAGACAAACTTGTCAACTCCTCCCTTGCTAGCTCCGAAGATATCTTAACTCATCTCAATAATCTTTGGAACCTCACTTGGGATTCTAAAAAGTGGCATTTTGCTCTCTTGAGATTCTGGTCTGCCCCGTCTGAACCAAAAAATAAATTCTTTGCCTGGAACCTTCTACTCCACAAGATCCATCTTAAAGACAATAATAGCAACCCCCTATTGTGTAAATTGTGTCATCTCCCCAAATCCATCCTACATATTTTTTTTAATGTCATTTTGCCAAAGAGGTATGGAAATTGTTTGGTCTTTCAATTGATACTAAATTCCTTACTATTGATGAGGTGGTACTTGGATATATTAAAGGTGGCAAGAAATGTGCTAATCTCTTTTGGTATGTTCTCTCCCTGGAAATTCTATGGATCATTTGGAAGTCTAGGAATGATGGTGTGTTTATTGGCAAGGGTAGATACCTCACTGAGTTGCTTAGGAGACTCATTCTTTACCTTGTTGCTATGCAGGTCACAATGGCTCTCCACCTAGATGAGGGAAAATTTGACAGGTGGTTGAATGATGACTCAACATATGTCTTCATCAGAGAATTTTTGCATGGCTTCACTTGGGACCTAATGGGAAGTAACAAGACACACTTTGAACAAGCTTTTATGAAATTCATACAGGAAATGGAGGCAAGATAGCAAAGAGAAGACTTCATTCAGATGGAACTGGATGGTCTGCCTACACACCCTTATAGAGACCAGTTCATCGAGGGGCATGCACAGGTGGGGTGTGGGTGAATTGGCCTAGACTGCATGGCTCTCCCCATTGGGAGATAAGACTGATCTTGATTCCTCCCTCTTCTTTACCTAGTTGATAAGATTTTTCCTTTATGTTATACTACGTATATGGGACCTTCAAAACTGTAATTTTGTAAATTTTGGGATATAGTTGTAATATTCCTAAGCATCATCCGCACCCCGTATGTAAATGTCACATGATATGACCTATGGGCTTTCTGGGCATGATTTTACTGATACTATGAGTGTTATCTGTTAGATGACTGTGTGTTTTCTAGCCAAGACTCTTGAATTTTGTAAAGCTGCTATATGATACTTAATACAAAAAATATTTAGTAAATATAATTGAAACAATTATTTAATTTTAACCTTTCAATAATAATTATTATTGAATACATAAAAAACTAAAATAATCCTTAAATAAATAAAATAGATTTAAAACTTAAAACTATTATTGATATTTTAAATATATCTAACAAAATTAATTTTTAAACTCCTTCTTGAATACATATTATTTACTTCTCACACAGACTCCACTATATTGTCATAAAAAAATGAGAACACGTTATATATATTTGAGTAGATATATGGTGTTAAAAATGGCCCCATGCACACACAAGGGAAGTTGCTAGTACAGTCCAAGCATTCACAAGTTAACCCATGAGTTGACATAGGATTAAAGTTGACATAGGATTGGTGAAAAAAATTAAGCCTAGTAGAACAAGGGACACTAATAGTTAGAGATTGCATAAAGTAGAGATAGATGGAGATGGAGATAGAGAATTATGGAGGATAGATGGAGATGGAGATAGAAAATGAAAGAGATATGGAGAGAGAGAGAAGGGGGGGGGGGGGAACAAAAGGATAGAAAGAGATGTAAGAAATATAGAGAGAGATAGATGAAAAGAGAACAAATAAAATATAATTATAAAATTGAACATAAATATGATTAAATTAATTTAAAGAAATAAAAAATTTAAAATTAACATTGTGCTATGATTGAAATATTAAGAAAATAAACTATATTAAAATTGTTAAAGATAAAGTTTAAATAAAATAAACTATATTAAAATTGTTAAACTTAAAAGTTTAACTTTTATATTTAAAAATACAAGTAAAAGCAAACTTAAAAATAATTCCCATATTTTAATGTTTATTTTTCTTTGAAATAATATTAAATTTAATATATAAAAAATTAATTAAAAAAAAAATATAATTGAAAATAAGTTATTAAATTAATGTGAAAAAGTGACTAGAGGAGGATAAATGTGTTGTTAACAAATAGGCATTGGTGTCAACAAAACAAAAATAACCATTAAGAAAAGAATTTAGTGGTCAAACTTAATTATCAAACAATCTTTGCAAACTATTTCCATAAAAAGGTAAAAAAAATTAAAAATTTGTCACTTGATATGTAGACCCATGCAATTAACAAAGTAAATATTTTTAAACTTTTGTAGAATATGATAAACGCCTTTTATAACCAAAAAATAAAGTAAATCTAATTTAAACATAATCTAAAAATTAAAAATTATTTATTTAAATTTAAATATTATTTTAATTTTTTTAAAAAATTAAATGAAACCAAATTTCAAATTCTTTTCAAATATTCTACCAAAAAAATCCTGACACATAAAATTAAAGCTTCAAAAATCAATGAAGGAAAATAGTCATTGTAGTTCATTATTCACTGAAAAAATGTTTGGATGAAAAAAAAATCCTGTGAAGTTTGATTTTATCAAACCAATAGGTAGAAATAAATAGAGAATAATAAGGCCAAATGAGTGTTGAATATTTTGATGCACAAGACAATTGAGACGGGGGGTGAATCAATTGTATAAAATTTAAATCTATTCATTAAATCAAATCTGCAACAACTTAACTTTAACAGTAAATCCACAAAAAGATGTGAGCAAGAAAAACCAGAGCACACTATACAAAATGAAACAACTTAATTTTGATGGTGTTTACTCCAAGTTTGGCCGACCTTCACTGTTTACACTTCACATTGTTTCTATGATTATTATTGATCGGTGTGTAACATGTATGAAATTTATTTTGGTCTTAGTTAAGACATGTTTTGGTCCACTTTACACTCTTTTCCACGAAAAGAATGATTAGTGCTAACCTAATTTGAATTATGTTTAGTTAAGATGCTTAGATGACCTTGGGAGATTTTGCATATGTAAGCATGATGTAAATAAAGGATAATTTGTTGAGGATTAAAATGTAAGGAAGTGTGAGTCATGGTATATGTGTATCAATCTATGCAATTAAGGTGTGTGAAAGGGGATCCATCTCCCTAATTGTTTGAGCTGGCAATAAGTGTTGTTTGAATTGGTAAAAATTGTTGAGCGGTGTGGACTTTCATGTGTTAGCTACATGAAGCAATGAGTTGAAGGTATCTACACATCTTATGGTTGCAAAGATGTATCAGTGGTGGATTCTTTCTCTTTTATTCATCTCCATTTGGTTAGTAAGCCCTCTGGCAGAGAGCCTTTCTTTCTTTCTTTTGGGCAGTGAGCCCTTTGACAGTGAGCCTCTGGCAATGAGACTATCTTTGTAAAAGTGACCTTAACCTATATCACCCTAATAGGTGTTCATATATTGATAATATTATTCTCTATGGTTTTTCCCTCAACAAGGTTTTCCTCATCAAATTTAGTGTTTCATTGTGTATGATGTGTTATATCTTTTATTTTCTTTCATTCTCATATATTAATGTGGATTAAGTGATAAACTTAAGTTTCTATGGATCTTATTTAAAGAAAAGATTTAGAAGTGGTGTGGGTAACCAACATTCAACAATATGTGCCTACACACATCAACTTTTCCTTCTATCCCTATTACAAATTACATTAGTAATTTGTATGCACATAAATAGAATAAAGACATAAGAAAGAGAAAAGAATAATGTATGAAAAACATATTAATAAAATATATACCTTGAAGAAACAAGTTAAAGTTACAATATTATCTCTTTAATATAATGCATTAGGTCATATATTACTTCACGTGTATTAGTAAGAACACATTTTTATGTAAAAATGGGATTAAGGGTGAGTAAAGATTAAGTATCATAAAAGTAGACCACAAAATTGTTAAGAACACATTTCATTTAAGTACCATGCCTAAAATAATTATGATAATAAGGATTAGTACCCAAACATTAAAGTAAGATCATAAATTGAATTATTAAGACATAGTAGGTCAATATAAGATATCTACAAAAACCACATCATGGAAGCACAAAAAAAAAAATTTACCTAATAAGGTTTAAATATTGACATGTGCTACAATTATGACCTATAACATCCACCTAGGCAACAAAGATTATTATGGTATACTTGTGTGCTACCCTAACCAAATAAGTTACACTTGGCTGTATGATTTTTTTATCTCTCAAAATTTTTCTTAAAAGACATGAAATAAGATTGCATAGAGTGGAACCTTGACAACATACATAGACATAAATAAGAAATAATTGGCCGTCTAGGGAAATAGATAAGAAAAAAATGGTGCGAGTAGTTTGAGATATGTTTCTTGGATGACCAGTTTTATAAATAGTTTAAAGTTTGATTAGGTAAATTCTCCTTGACCATTAGTCTATAATTTTTCTATTGGACATATGATGCATAAACAAATATCACATTGCATATGATTACCCACTAAGGTAGATTTGGTTTCCCTTTAATAAAAATAAACTACATGAACCTCACATATAGTGAAGCGTTATATAAATTTAAAATTCATTAAGGGCATTGACTATAAACACCAAACCCACCATATTGATAGCTAGAGTCACACACAATTTTAAGATTGGGTAATCTATTATTGATTTTGTTCAAAAGAATGACATGGTATCTTGATCCCACATGAAAAATATGTTGAGATTAATGATTATAAACACTCAAATGATTTATTGGTATCATATTTCTATGGAACTTGATCTAATGGATGGCACATGACACTACTTAAACCCTAAGCTAAAATAAGCTGCAAATTAGTACAAAAAAATCCACACAACCATAATGCTAGCACAAATGTATTGCACAATGAGTGAGAAGTGGATAGATAAGTTCAATTGCTATGGTGTAAATATTTGGTGTTCCTTGATCACTCATATACAACTCACTGCTTAAGTATTAGAACGAGGGTGATAACAAGTAAATTAAGAAATAGAAGGCATGAAAATCATAGGAAAATGAAGGTTTATAGATAAAATTTAATGACCAATTGGTAGAGTAGATACCATGAAAGGGAACACCAGTCTACTGGGACTAATAGGTAAGCACAAAGAAAGGATATTATTTAGGTTAAAGTGGATCCATCTACTACAAGTCACCATCCAGATAGAACATAATGCATTGGAAATACCCAAAAAATTAGATGCCAAGACAATTATGAAATTAGACATGGCAAGGGATAGAAATTTGGGGTGTATGAGCACAACTCTACTATGTGAAAATAATAAATACTAAGGGAGTCTTTAATAAAAAATGTAGAGTGATATGGACCACCAAGAATATAATAAGGACCGGGTGAACGCACAATAGTGGGTTACATTTTTTTGCCAACTTTGACACTGCAATATTCATTTACACCTATTACTTCTAAACCATAAGGAATTTGTAGATGATGTTAACTAGTGCTTTGTGTAGTTTTATATTTATATTCTAAAAATATTTTTTAAATAATTTTTGGAATCAATTATCTTCAATTTTTCTATCTCCCTCGAAAACTAGTTTTTTTTCAGAAAATAACATTTTTAAAGTGTGATACTCACTTTGTATAGCATAATGTTTTTTTTTATAATAGATATTAATGTGATTATTTCAAATTTGATTTTGTAACATCCATATCTAGTGTTTGCAATTGGTTTTGTAACATTATCTTCGATATTTCATATTTTATTTAAGATTTGAAGTCGAGTTAACTATAATTTTGAAATATGTCCATTTGATATTACATAACTTGTTTTAGATGTAACAAAAATCAATTTATTTAGTTTTGTTCAAAAGAGGACTTCAATACCTTGTGCATAAATATTTTTCATAATTTTTTGGGTAACGTTTACTATTTTTCCATAAGCATTGAACAAAGAAGTGCATGTTCAGTGAAAACCCTACATTCATAAGAAATAAAATAAAATCATATTAATAAAATTAAATATACTAAAAATTATACTCTTTCAAAAGCTTATAATAAGGGTTAAATACTTAAAAGACAAAAAATATAAATGAATTCATTTGATCCCCCAAAAGCTAATGTAAAATTAGTTTTTTATCAACATTGGATATATGCCTCGATGTGGGTAGGACTGCCTGGACTACCATTGGAATACTGGGTGGAGGATGTTTTCTCAGGAATCGCTAACTCCTTTGGGGAGCTTATTGCGATAGACCCAATGACTGCAGCTCACAAGAGACTTGTGTATGCACGCATCTGCATCAACATTTCACAGAATATGGATCTCCCAAGTACCATTGATATAAATTCCAAACTTGGGGTATGGGAACAAACCATTGAATTTGAATCTCTCCCTTTTGTGTGCTTCTCTTGCAAAAAAGCAGGTCACCGGGCTAAGGCTTGTCCCAACAACCCTTAAAGACCTATGATTAAAGATAAAAATATTAATAAACCGGTATGGAAAGAAAAAAATAACAACAAAGTCTGCAATAAGGTAGAAGAAAAAAGTGGAAATCTGTTTATAGAAAATCAGGAAAATGAATCTAGTGACTTAACTAAAGACCCTACTTTGAAGGGGAACAAGAAGAATGAAACTAAGGAGTTTGAGATCAAAATAGGTAATACCTTTGAAGCCCTTCAGTTCCAAGAAAAGGAGGATGAAATCAGTACAGAGACCCTTGAGGATGGTGAGATTGAGGATATCACTGACTCGCATCATGAGGAACGAAATGAACCCATGTCAGAGAAAGAAGAACCCTATTTAGGGAAAGAGATTTAGGAATAGGAAATAGAAATGAGAAGGAGCAACAAGTTTGGATCACCACAAGCAAACTTAAATGCCTTATTCCAGAACATAGAAGTAAATATGACCACTTCACCCCAGAAGAGAGAAAAGCTTTGGAGTAACATACAAGATGAATCCAGGGCAAATGATGAATCCAGGGCAGAACAACAAGAAGAAAACACAATAGAAAATGAAAAGAAAATTAAGACCAAGAAGACAGGAGGTCCTAATGGAGTAAAAACCAGAACCAGATTCAAGGCAGATTTTGGGGCATCAAGATCCCCACCAGGACGGAAAACCATGAAATGGCACAGAGACCAGGAGAGTAAACAAAGCATAGCTAATGGAAGGCAGAGAACTATCAAGGAGTCCTGCCCCCAGGTCTCAAAATGAAGGTAATATCATGGAACATTAGAGGCCTAAATGGTCTCAATAAACAGGATATATTAAGGAATCTTATTCGAGATCAAAATCCAGATATTATCCTGATTCAGGAAACTAAAATGAGCAAAGAAAAAGTGGAGAAAATTAAGTTTTTTAAAAATGGGGGAGTCTGTGGTAGTAGCTCAAATGGCGCCTCTAGTGGAGTTGCTATATTCTGGAATAAAAGCACAACTTCTAGAGACATGATTGAAGAGGATGGCAATATTCTATCCTTAAAAGCTAGAAATATTTTTGATGAGAAGGAATTTGTTATAACTAACATCTATGCCCCTAATTCCAAACATGCTAGAAGTAAATTTTGGGAAAAGTTTAGCAAAAAAGGAAAAATTTCTCTATGAATAGTTGGATTGTTATGGGAGATTTCAATACTCCTCTGCAAGATAGAGAAAACTTTGCAGGAAGTCAAGCTCAACCTGAAAGCAGATCCGACCTGATGGACTTTATCAATGACAATGCTCTCATTGATCTGGATCTTAGTGGAGCCTCCTACACTTGGTCAAATCGAAGAGATGGGGAAGATCTTATCTAGGTAAGACTTGATAGAGCTCTTCTCTCTAATGATTGGATTCTTTCTCATAGATGTTCCCTTTCTATCATTGATAGAATTGGATCAAATCATTATCCCATTTCCTTTGTTGCTGATAACTCTAAGCAAAATCAAAGATTCCCCTTTCGCTTTGAAAAGATGTGGATATCCCACCCCAATCTTGAAAAGTGCATTGCTGAATGGTGGAATCTTGATATTAATGGAACTGCCGTGTATAAAGTTGCCAAAAAACTTAAACATGTCAAAACCAACATTAAGACTTGGAACAAAAAGGTCTTTGGTGATAGTTTTGATTCAAAGAAAAAGATAAAGGAGGAACTGAACCAGATTCAAATATCCCTTCAGAAAGAGGGCTACACCAAGTATTCCAGAGCCATGGAAGATAAGGTCCTTGACAACATTCATACCATAATTTCAAGGGAAGAAATATATTGGAGACAGAGATCCAGGGCTATATGGCTGAAGGCAGGGGACAGAAACACTAAGTTTTTCCACATGACCTCCCTAAAACATAAGGCAGCTAATAGAATCACCAAGTTAACTGTTGAGAACAACACTCTGACAAATAAGGATGAAATTAGGGAAGAAGCTGTTAGATTCTTCAAGCAACTATTGTCTAGTAATGAGGAGCTTGATCAAACCCATCAACTCAATCTAGTCAGCAATATTCCTAATATTATAAACTCTTTTCAGAATAAGACCCTTGCTGCCATCCTGTCTGCTGAAGAAATCAAAAAAGCTGTCTTCTCCTTTCAAGGGGATAAAGCTCTGGGCCCTGATGGATTCCCTATGTTTTTCTTTCAAGAATTTTGGAATATTGTGGGGAAGGATATGGTTAATGCGGTAAAAGAATTTTTTGGGTCCAGAGGAATCCTTAAGGAGTCGAACTCCACTTTTATTGCCTTAATCCCCAAAGTTGTGGGGGCAAATTCTATGGGAAAATTTAGGCCTATTAGTCTATGCAACTCTTTCTATAAAATAATATCCAAAGTGATGACGACAAGATGTTGGCGATGCTTCCCTTCATCATATCTGAAGAGCAAAAAGGATTTGTTCCTAGTAGACAGATTCTTGATTCAATCATTCTTGTTCATGAGAACATTCACTCTCTTAGCGCTGCAAAAAAAGAAGGTTTCTTGATAAAGTTGGATTTGGCTAAGGCTTATGATAGAGTTGAATGGGATGTTCTATTTAAAATCATGGGGGCTTTTGGTTTTGATGGTAAGGTTATCAAAATAATTAGAGAACCAATCACTACTCCTATGTTCTCTATTTTGGTTAATGGATCTCCTACAAAAAATTTTAAAAACTCTAGAGGGCTAAGACAAGGAGACCCCATATCACCTATCCTTTTTACCATTCTGGCTGAAAGTATGAGTAGAATTATTCATAAATTGAAACAAAGCAAAATTATCAAAGGCCTTCAACCTTCTTCTGCCAATGTGTTTTGCACTCATCAATAGTTTGTTGATGATACTATCATCATGGGATATTCTTCAGTCAAGGAGGTTGAAACCTTCAAACCTGTTCTCAACTCCTATACTTTGGCAACTGGTCAACTGGTTAACTAGGACAAATCAGCTATGTACTTTCTCAATACTTCAGTCATAAGACAACAGAGAATAGCCAATATAATTGGCTGTAAAGTGGACTTTCTGCCTTCTACCTACCTGGGTCTTCCTTTAGGGATGGCTCCCCCAAACTCTTTCTAAAATATGATCATTGATAAAATTAATAAGAGACTTGTAGGATGCAAAGGTTCAATGTTATCTCAAGCTGGGAAAATGCAGCTCCTCCAAGCTACTCTTCAAAATCTCCCTGTTTATGCCCTTAGTCTGTTTGGTATTCCAGCAAAAATTGTTGAAACTATGGAAAGAATTCAGAAGAGATTCTTATGGTCAAGAGTTAAATAAAAGAAGAGAATACCTTTGATTTCTTGGGACAAGGTGTGTAGACCAAAGAACAAAGGAGGGTTGGGGATTAAAATTATTAAAACTTTTAATAAAGCTCTTCTTGCCAAGCAATTATGGAGAGCTTTTGACATTAAGAAAGACTGGAGCCAAATTTGGTTTGATAAATACAATAAGAATCAGACTATCCAAGGGATCCTCAATGATAAAGATATCCCGGTTGGATCTTTCATCTGGAATAGTGTAACCAAAGCCATAAAAGTTGCAAAAGCTGGAGCTGGATGGGTCCTTGGAAAAGGTGACAGAATAAGGTTTTGGGAAGACCCCTAGATGAAGAATGAAGCCTTATTTGATCAAAACAACAATCAAGTCATTGAAGAATGTAAAAGGAGGTTTGGACTGATGGTTTGTGACTATTGGAAGGAGAATAAATGGGTCAATCTTGAGGACATCCATCCTGGTCTTTCCTCTATTCAGAAAGAGTTGTTGTCCTTTTCCCCTAACAACAACTATGATGATGTTTTCCTTTGGAAAAGTGACCTTAAAGGTGAATTCACAGTTTCTTCTGCTTATAAAAACACTTTTTCTCAAATCCGCAATCCTTTCTAGAATAAAGTTTGGAACAACATCTTGATCCCAAAAGTCAACATGTTCTTTTGGCTTGCTTCCTATAATAGTATCCTTACTATTGATTATTTAATCCGAAGGGGCTTCAATTTCCCTAATAGATGTGAGCTCTGTCAGAAGGAGGAGGAATCAGTTGATCACCTATTTTTTCATTGCTCCTACACTTGGGAAATCTGGTGTAAAATATGGGAAAAATGGAAAATTAATTGGGTCATGAACAAAAGCATTAAGGATATAATATGACAATGAAATTTTCCTACCGATTGCCAAATTATTAAAAACCTATGGTCCCTGACCCTCCCCATGATATGCTGGGGCATTTGGAAAGAAAGGAATAACAGGATATTTAGGGAAGAAAAGTGTAATACTTAGGTTGTCTTTGAAAAAATATGCAGGGCTATAAAGGAGAACATCAACATTCCTCACAAGAATAATCAACAATGGGCTATTATAAATTTTAATGATATGGAAAAAGGCATTATTACTAAATGGAACCTGATTGATAAGGTTTACAAAGTGGATAACAAGAAGAAGAGAGAAAACATTGTTTGGAGGTTCCCTGATTATGATTGGATAAAGGTTAATTTTGATGGGGCTGCTAAAGGGAACCCTGGAAAGGCTGGTGGAGGTGGAGTTATCATAAATGCTCAAGGAAGGTGTATTGCTTCTTTTCCTTCCCCTTTTGGAATCCAAAACAACCATGTGGCTAAAGCTATGGCCATGCTTAAGAGCCTCTAGTTAGCCCAGGAATTCAAATTTAAAAAAATCTGGCTTGAAGGGGATTCCTTAAATATTATACAAGCCCTCAAAGGGATTAGTTCAGTCTCTTGGAATATTGCTAATATTATTAAAAATGCTAAGACTATCCTTAATAACTATGTTAGCATTATTTTAACCCACACTTTTAGAGAGGGTAACAAGGTAGCGGATATCCTTGCTAATGAAGGGGTTAATTTGGATGAGGGGATCAAATATATAGGGGAAGATTACATTAAGTGGGAGATTAAGGAACAATTATTTTTTGATCGCCTTAATGGAGCAAGCAAATATTATGATTGAATTCTAGGGACCGAGTACCAATGACAGTGTATGGAGGCAGATGAACTGCCAGTTGATGAGTGCTTCTAGGCATCATTACCAAGAACACATGTGTGCAAGAGGTAATTGTAATAATAGCCAGGTTCGTATGAACATGAAAGACAATTTCAAAATTATGAAAGTTTCTTTTCAAGGAGAAACTAGAAACACCGAGTTTTACTTGCGGGCAGAGAGCTGTAACAGAGGTGATTATGACCTGAAAAGCAGAATGGGAGGTAGCCTTAACAGGAATGAACCGTCCGGGTGTGAGCACTGGAAGAGCGAAAGGAAGGTGTGGAGAAGGCTCCACCGACATGGGTTCACAGATTACATGGAGAAGCTCCATGGTAGTTGAAGCTCTATTTCTCAGGGGTTCGCAAAAAGCTGGAGCAATAACAGGGCTACCCTGTTTGGGAAAATCTGGCACATTGATGGAAGCCTGATCTCGGAGGTAACGGGGTTCAAGATGGAGGGGACCAAATTTTATAGGGATAGAAAGTATGCTGCTGAGGCCTTCAAAAACTTCCATAAGATGGAGGACAAGAAGAGCAACCTGGAGAAGAAGGATAATATCTCTTACTTCACCCCCCAACAGGTAAAACCTTTCTGGCAAAAAATTCTTACGGCATTAATTGAATATTTAACTATGGATGGTAGGTTTACAAAAATTTACAATTATCACTTTTCCATCTTGAACCGCTTCTGCCATGGGGTGAAAATTTCTTTGCCCTTATATCTTGCTTCTTCTCTGAATGAGAGTTTGGCCGACCACATTAAAAAACCCAGCTCCTACCCTCTTGCGCACCAGGGTCTCATCCTGCTGATTTATGAATATATGAAGAATAAGACTAGGGAAAGAAAGGATGACCCTTTAATTCTCAATGCTCAGACCTCTCAGAAAATCATAGACTCTGGTTCGACTAAGGACACCAAAACCACTTCCCATAAAAAAAGGAAGATTAATGTGCAGGAAGAAACGGATGTGCTTTGTGAGGAAGAAGAAGGAAAAAATAATGAAGAAATTTCTGAAAAGGAGATCAATAAGGAGGAGGAGTATGGGGAAGGAGAGGAAGGGGGCAATTCTGAGAATTGTCAACATAATATTGTCAGCTCAGAAATTGAGAGAGAGGCTCTAAAGCCTAAGGGTGAAAACCCTAATGAGGAGGAGACGGATCAAAGCAAGGATTCTGCGGAAACCATACTAAATACCACCCGCAATTGCACCCTTGAATTCTTCAACTTTTAGAAGTGGGTAGTGGAAAACATTACCAGCATGCAGGGTAAACAGAGGGAATTAGAAGTTAAGATCAACAAGTTGATCAACATGTCTGATTCTGGGAAGAAGCATGAGGAGATGGAGAATAGTGAAGCGGAGGAAGAAATGGAAATGGAAGACTGGCAGGAGAAAGACTTGATTAAAGGTGACCTAAAACACCTGGAGGACATCATCAAAATTCTGAAGGAACAGGTGGAGGAGGATAAGGACAATGTCAATGCCCGAATGGCTAGAAATGAGAAAGCCCTGAAAAGCCTTATGGATCATAGCCTCCAGGTTCTAAAAGTCTCCTCCCAGAACATGAATGCGCTGGTGAACCACCTGGAAAAGGAAAACCAGGAGAAGGACCTCATGGTTATTGAAGATGCTCCTACTTCTAGCCTAAAACACCAGACCTCTAGGTGTAGAACCAGGCAGACTACGACAGAGAAGGAAATGAAGATGAAAGATAGCCAAACTGCTCAGGAGAATACTGATTTGAGGGAAGTGGAAAAAGCTATGATGCTTTTGGTATAGGATGCAGAAGAAACCATGAATAATTTCTAATTGTTGTCTTTTGCTGGGCTTGAGGCCAATTTCTTGCTAGCCTTTTGATGTCCTTTCCTTTGTTGCTGGTCTTTTTGCTGATGTTTTGCTGCTGTTGTATTTTGTTGCTATATTGAATATCTTTCTTTTGTATTTGGGTTTTGGGTCCCTTAAAACCTGTTTTTAATTAATCAAAAACATTGGATATATGCAAACGAGACTCCATTGAAAGTATGATTTAGAAGTAGAGAGATTCTATCCAATAAATTTTGATCTAAGAGCCTTTGATCTAACTCACTTCAATTAATTACTTCAAATGGAACCTCTTAAAGATTAAATCATTATATTTTCTAAAAAATGTATAGTTTCAACAAAAATTAGGATGTACGAAAAAGTGGGAACCATGAGAAGGAACACAATCACCATCCAAATAGAACATAATGCATTGGAAATACCCAAAAAATTTGATGCCAAGACAATTATGATATTAGACATGGCAAGGGATAAAAAATTAGGGTGTATGAGTACAACTCTACCAAGTGAGCATAATAAATACTGGGGTGAACTCACAAAGTTGGTTCCCACTTTTTGGTACATCCTGATTTTTTTTGAAATCATACATTTTTTAGAAAATATAATGATTCAAGCTTTAAGAGGTCCCATTTGAAGTAATTAATTGAAGAGAGTTAGATCAAAGGCTCTTAGATCAAAATTTCTTGGATAGAACCTCTCTACTTCTAAATCATACTTGCAATGGAGTCTCCTTTGCATCTATCAAATGCTGATAAAAAATTAATTTTACGTTAGCTTTTGAGGGGTCAAATGAATTCATTTAGAAGTTTTGTTTTCTTAAAGATTTAGTCCTTATTATAAGCTTTCCAAATAGTATAATTTTTAATATATTTAATTTCATTAATATATTTTTATTTTATTTTTTATGAATGTAGGTTTTTCACCGAACATGAACTTGTTTGTTCAATGCATTGGGAAAAATAGTAAACTAATTCAAAAAAAAACTGAAAAATATCTATGCACTAAGTATTGATGTCTTCTTTCTAACAAAAAAAATAAAACTGAATTTTGATAAATATAGAACAAGTTGTGTTCAAACATACACCTATATCTAAATTATAATTAGTCAGACTTCAAAAATTAATAAAATAAAAAATATTCAACATATCACTATCAAACCAACTGCATGCCCTAGGTATTGATGTTACAAACCAAAATTTAACAAAGATAAGTTTTTATCATATATAGAAAACAAAATATACGTTTCAAGATTCACATCACTCTTAAAAAATGTTGTTTGTTGTAAAAAACTACTTTTGAGGGAGATGGAAAACTCAATAAAATTTCATTCAAATTTTTTTGAAAAAACTATATTTAGAATCTACAAAAAAGATGTTACAAATCACTAGTTTACATCATCTTCAAATTTTTAACAGTTTAAAAGTTATAGGTGTCAGAAAGTGAAGGTTTTTTGGAAATGTTCATCTAAGTGTCAAAGTTGGTCAAAAAGTGGGAACTAGTAAAAGCGTAAGGGCATTTGCACTAAATATTTTGGCTAACAAAAAAGTAAGAGAAAAATGGAGAAAAAAACATCAATGGAAATTATTCCCGCTCTTCCAAATGAAATTAGCAAAGAATGCTTGCTGAGGGTGCCATGGACTTCCCACTATAATCTAAACTCTGTTTGTGAAAATTGGAAAAATATTGTAACAAGCCCACTATTCTATAAGAATAGAAAGAAAATTGGTGCAAGTCAGGAATTAATTATACTATTAATGCATGTTCTAGATGGTTTCACAATAATTATCTACGACCCTCTCAAAAAATCTTGTCATAACCTGCCCCCCATTCCTCTTGAGTTTCCATATACATATTTTTATCACTGCGTTTTTGTCAATCACAAACTGATCGTAATGGGATTTCTTTACAAAGAAGAGCTAACTTATGATAAAATCATTTTCATCTATTATTTTTGTTGAGCTATTCTCTTACTTTTCTCACTCAATAAGATATTATTTGTTTTGCAACATTAGAAATAGTGTAAATTATAAAATAAAAGGTTTAAAATCAATTTTTGAATTGATATGATACTTAAATTTTCTTTTTTTTTTTCAATTTATTTTGTGTTTTTCAGTTGAAAAGGTTTTAGTTTAAGATTGGTGTTGGGAGGATTATTTCATATAAAACCACCCTCTTCCTTCAAACTTAAACTACACACTCTAAAATTTGATCTATTTAGATGAATTTTAATTAAAAACCTACTGTGATTTGAAAGATCATAAATTTGTTTAAGAAAACTATGGTTGTTCACATTTGTTTCAGGGAGATGGAAACAAGGTCCTGACCTTCCTGACAACAAATATATTTTTGGGTGTTCAGTGGACTCTATTAAAGGACTGATTTACATTGCTGGAGGGTCTGACAACAATGATCAAATTTTGTTGATAGCAGCAGTTTATAATATAGAGAAAGACAAATGGGAATATCTTCCTCCCATGATTTGGGGTGACTATGGCTGCCACGGTGTGTTTGATAATAACAAGTTATATGTGATGAATCAACATATTATTTGGGGATCTGTTGATCTGATGTTAGGATCTATGACTGTTGCACGTGTATGATTGACTATTATAACAATTAAATTGAAGGTCTTAAAAATGTAATTGAAATACTTAAATAATCATAACAATAATAAAGCGATGAATTAACAAAGAGAGAAAGAAGAGAGAAGACAAGAGAACAAGTTGATAACGGAGTTCACCAATATGGTTACGTCATCGGGCCCCTCTCCAACAGAGTGACTGATCCTTGATTATGCTCCAACAACAATTACAAGTCTCCTGATTATAATGAGTACAAAGTTCTTCTCCTTCAAATGCATTAGCAAGAGATTATCCTTCCAACTTCCATAGATATGAACACTCAAACTTCATTAAAAACTTCTCTCACAAGCCTATACACCCCTTTTAATATATAAAATTTATTCAATCTAGTAGATAACCATATGATTTACAAAACATTCTCCTTATCTGCAATATCTCCCAAATTTAAAAGTATATCTTTAAAAATACCTTATAAAATGGGGCTTATTAAGTTTAATTGGCTTACATAATTTTATCCCCCATTCCTTCTTATTGGGTCCATTTACCTTGTTTGGTTTATGATCAATAATAGGAGGAATTCAAATTCAATACGGCCAAATGAAGTCCCAAAATCCATAGGGATCATATGAAGTGGAGAGATAAATGGGATAGAGAGGTTGGTGGTTCAAATTTCCACCTTCATTATTTTAGAGACATCAATTGTTATAACTTGTGCATATATGTGACGCAGTGGTAATAGGGAGTGCATTGTATGGTGGGGGTCATGGGTTCAAACCACCAAGACTTTCCTTTTCAATTAGCAATGGTGGTACCAGTAAAGTTTAAATTCGTTTGACACCCATCATATTTTAAATAGTATTTGTGGTGTATTGGTGAGAAGAGAGACTTGTGAGTGGGCAGTCAAGGGTTCAGTCCCACTTCATAAATTTTAAGCGCCTATTTTGGAAACATTTGGATTTTCAATGGAAAATCCACCTGGATTAGTCCTCTCCACTTGGGAGCTTTTGGACCTCTGAAAGCTTGATTACTTAGAAAGTAAGTGAGGATATGACTCCCTCACTCTTTCAACCTCCATCCATAGTGCTTTTCAAGGATGCATCCCTTTACGTCCTACTTTAAGGTAATCAATAGCACCTCTTTTTCAAGATCTGACATTTCTGTCAAGAATGACATCTTCTGGCAGCTCAAACATATACTCAGGTGAAAGGTCATCAACTAATGGAACCTGAACATCAAACTCTTCATCAAGAATCATTGGAGGCTTGTACAACTTCAAATTTTCTACATTTACAACTGAGTAAATTTGCATATATGGAGGAAGATTAAGGCGAAAGGCATTGGTACCAATATTTTCCAAGATCTCAAAGGGACCATATCTAATAGGCTTAATCTTTTTACCTTCAACTTGCATTCTTTCCTTGCTGATATGTAACTAAATGCGATTGCGAACCTAAAAATGATGATCTGTGTGATGCTTGTCATGTCGAGCCTTGTATTTGGCTTGGCTCTTCTCCAATTGAGCTTCTACTACCTGATGAATTGCTTGGACTTTTTGAATGAACTTCAAAGCCTTCTCTGCATCATGACGTCCATCTTCAACATCATTTTTTCCAAAGGCAAAGTCCATCAATGTTCTTGGCACGTACCCAAAACAATTCTTAAAAGGAGATAATTTTGTAGAAGAGTGTGCTACATGATTGTAAGCATGTTGCACATAGTGTAGACTCTCATCCCATAGCCTGGGATGTTTGTTGCAATAGACTTGAAGCAAGTGTACAACTATTCTATTTACCATTTTTGTTTGTCCATCGGTCTGTGGATGGAAAGTTGTACTTTTCTTTAGCTTTGTGTCCATGAGATCCCACAATGCAAACCAAAATTCTCCTAGGAATCGAGAATCTTGATCTAATACAATAGAAGTAGGGAGCCCAAACTAGACCCATACATATTGGAAGTACAAATGAGATGTCAATTCAACTATGATCTATTTCTTATAGGGCATTAGAACACACATTTTTTTGAATCTGTCAACTACTACAAATAGATAGTCATGTCCCTTTTTAGATATGGGAAGTCCTCCAACAAAATCCATTGAAACACTTTTCCAAGGTCGAGATGGAATAGGAAGAGGTGTGTATAACCCCAACTTCCTGTTACTTGGTTTACTTGTTGCACACATTATACATCCTTTGATATATTTATTTACAGTTTCCTACATGTGAGGCCAATAACAATATTTTTGTAACTAAGTCATTGTTTTGCTAACACAAAAGTGTCCAGCAATCAATGATGTGTGAGCTTCTCTAACTACTTGGGCTTGTTCACCTACAGTTAGAGCTATATAAATATCCTTAAAGTTTTCATCCATGACATATTGTTCCTAAAAACTTTCATGAACCATGGAAATTCCCTGAAGGATAACCAAATCATTCATGACAAGAGGCCTAGAAAGCATATCCGCTACCTTATTATGATCACACTTCTTTTACTTAATTACTAAGTGAAATTGTTGAAGGAATCCTATCCACCTAAAGTGCCTACTTTGCTGCAATTTTGATTGTGAATGCAGATATTGTAGTGGTTGGCGATCAGTGTGGATGATTGTTTCTTTGCCCATAAGATAGTGCTTCCATTTTTTAACACTCTAAACTAGTGCATAAAGTTCCTTATCATAAGTAGGATAGTTAATTACTGTAGATGTGAAATTTTTAGAGTGATAACATACTGACTTACCTCCTTTCATTAAAACTGCACCCATGGCAAACCCACTTGCATCGGTTTCGATCTCAAATGGTTTCTATAAATCTGGCAAAGTCAGAACAGGTGCGGTACTCAACTTCTCTTTCAAAGTGTCGAAAGCCTTCTGTTGAGGTCCTCCCCATTGGAAAGTTGTCTTTGTACTTGTCAATGTATGCAACAATGATGCTATATAGGAGAAGTTAGAAATAAAATTTCTCTAGTAGTGAGCAACACCTAATAAACTTCTGACTTCAGTTACTGTACTTGTCTTAGGCCATTTTACAATTACTTCGACCTTCGCAGGGTCAACTTTCAACTGACCATTTCCTATGAAACAACCTAAGTATACTGGTGATGTCTTTGTGAACTCGCATTTTGACATCTTTACATAGAGTTCTTCTTTTCTTAAAACATCAAAAACTTTCTTTACATGACTTACATGATCATCCCAAGACTTACTAAATACAAGGATATCATCTAGATAGACTATTACAAATTCATCAATGAAAGGACGAAATACATCATTCATTACATGCATGAAACTGGCTGGTGCATTGCATAGCCCAAAAGGCATTACCAACCATTTGAATAGTCCTTGCTTAGTCTTGAATGTAGTTTTCCAAATGTCATTTTCTGCAATCCTAATATGATGATAACCACTTTGCAAATCCAACTTTGTAAAATAAACCGCATGCTTTAGCTGATCAAGTAAATCATCAATAAGAGGAAGATGATACCTGTTCTTTACTGTGATCTTATTTAGGGCTCAGTAGTTGATACACATCCTCCAAGCCCCATCCTTCTTCAGCACTAGGAAAATTGGAGAGCCACATGGAGAAGTGCTTGGTCGAATTACTCCTTTCTCGACCAACTCTTGAACCTATTTTTGTTCTCATCATTCTGTAGAATAGATAAGCTATACATGCCAATATTAGGAAGAGGCACATCCTACTACAAATGAATCTCATCCTCGATCTCTCTCTTGGGGGGAAATCCCATTGCTCTTGAAAAAGGTCATCATATGTAGATAAAATTTTGACCAATTCGGCCTTTTGTTCTGGTTTACACCCCTTAAATGCCTTGGATTTATCATCATGCTTGGCTTTTACAAGGATCAATACAAATTTTTTACTTGCATTTACTAATATTTTCATTTGACCAACATTTACTAATGCAAGATTATTTTTGACTTTATACGATCTAACTATGTACTCTTTACCATCTTTGAACAAATGATACTTATTCTCCCCCCTGTAAAAGATTGCTTGTCTATCAAAAAGATATGGACTTCCTAACACAAGCCCACAAATATCTAGAGGTACAACATCTACTTCTACTTCATCAATAAAATTAGCAGTAATGGCAAAACGTAATTTACATTGTTTTGTCACCTCCAATTGTGAATCATTACATACCCATCCAAGTGGATAGGGCTTAGCATGCAAAGTAGTAGTTAGATTCGATTTCTTCACAATCTCTTTAGAAATTAAGTTGACTTGTGAACCGGTATCAAATAGAGTATCAATCTTAGTTTTTTTAGTTACCACATGAATGTGAAAAAGTTCATTCCTTTGTTTATCCACGTTAGGAAGAGAATTTTCTTTACTTGTATTTGCATTAGAAACAATTGCATCTGATGAGAAATTTTTACCTTTCATTGTACCTCAGATCCCAGTAGCAACTATTTGAGTTTCATCTACAGAATCAGATCCAAGATCTTGTTGGATCACTGTAGTAGTCTTCTTTGGACCGTTGTTACCTCCATATTGCTTCGGCCTTAGTTATGGATGTAACTTCCAGCACTTAGCATCTTCATTCCCTTCTTTCTTATAATGAGAGCACATAGGCTTAACATCCTCTTTCTTTACTATAGCCATCTTCTTCCCTTTACCTTGATCCTTTGATTTCCCCTCTGGTGGTTTATTGGATGACTTTTTAGAAAAGTCCTCACTAAAATTGTTCTTACTCCTAGACTCAATATGACTAACTTGGACACAAACCTGATCCAGATTACTAGGGTTCAACATGAGGATAGTGTGTCGGAGGTAGGAATGTAAACCACCTATATATTTAAGCAGGGTATCTTGGGTATACAAAGGTATATTCAATGCTATTTCCCATTTTCTAAACTCGTGGGTGTACTCCTACACTGATTGGCCTTTTGCTTGCCTAACGGTTTGCCAACTCATAGTTATTTATTGCATGTGTCCTAAAGGATAGAATTTATCTTTAAGAGCAACAACAAATTCCATCCAGGATGTCCTAACTCTACCATGATGGGAAATCTCCTCTTGTGTCCTACTCTCCGACTAGGTGAGAGCAGTACCTCCTAAATGAAGAGTAACCAATTGTATCCTAGAAGCATCTTCTAGAAGGCCTTGTATCCTATAGTAAACCTCTACTTGTTGTATTTAGTCATCAA
Source organism: Cryptomeria japonica (assembly GCF_030272615.1). Taxonomy (NCBI): domain Eukaryota; kingdom Viridiplantae; phylum Streptophyta; class Pinopsida; order Cupressales; family Cupressaceae; genus Cryptomeria; species Cryptomeria japonica. The sequence goes on along the minus strand of NC_081407.1, from coordinate 224,297,340 downwards.
GTTTTTCAGCACTTAGTTCCCCACTATATTTAGGCATTTAAAATTTTACATCAAGTTTGATTATAGGCTTATGTGTTCCCTTAAAAGGATTAACAAAAGAAGATGGAGAAGAAGGGGGAGAAGGAGAAGAACGAGGAGAAGGAGGACTTTTTGGTGGGGAATCACCAACTCCTGATCTTTTGCCTTTATCCTCTGGTTTCGATGTGCCTCCTTTCTCTCCTTTCTGTCGTTCCTATCTTTCCTGTAAAAGAACTTCAACCATCAACTTCATATCAAGAAATGCCTTTTGTAAGGCTACCCCATCGAACTTGGTTTGGCCTTCTTCAGATTCCATCTCTAAACGTGGGAAAATCCTTCTTTTTCCGATATCTGGGTTGTATTCCACAAGTGTGCCTTCACCTCGTTGGCTCTTGGCTCTCATTATCATTAACCTCTGCAAACACTAGTCACAAGCTCTGATACCACTTGATTTGATGTTAGGATCTATGACTGTTACACGTGTATGATTAACTATTACAACAATTAAATTGAAGGTCTTAAAAATGTAATTGAAATGCTTCAACCATCGACTTCATATCAAGAAATGCCTTTTGTAAGGCTGCCCCATCGAACTTGGTTTGGCCTTCTTTAGATTCCATCTATAAACATGGGAAAATCCTTCTTTTTCCGATATCTGGGTTGTATTCCGCAAGTGTGCCTTCACCTCGTTGGCTCTTGGCTCTCATTATCATTCACCTCTGCAAACACTAGTCACAAGCTCTGATACCACTTGATGTGATGTTAGGATCTATGACTGTTACACGTGTATGATTAACTATTACAACAATTAAATTGAAGGTCTTAAAAATGTAATTGAAATGCTTAAATAATCATAACAATAATAAAGTGATGAATTAACAAAGAGAGAAAGAAGAGAGAAGACAAGAACACAAGTTGATAATGGAATTCATCAATAGGGCTACATCTTCGGGCCCCTCTCCAATAGAGTGACCGATCCTTGATTATGCTCCAACAACAATTACAAGTCTCCTGATTATAATGAGTACAAAGTTCTTCTCCTTCAAATGCAACAACAAGACATTAGCCCTCCAACTTGCATAGAGATGAACACTCAAACTTTATAAAAACCTCTCTCACAAATCACCACCATCCTTTCACAAGCCTATACACCCCTTTTTATACATAAAATTTATTCAATATGGTAGATAACTATATTATTTACAAAATATTCTCCTTATCTGCTTATTAAGTTTAATTGACTTACATAGTTTTAGCCCCCATTCCTTCTTATCGGGTCCATTTACCTTGTTTGGTCAATAATAGGAGGAATTTGAATTCAATATGGCCAAATTAAGTCCCAAAAACCAAAGGGATCATATGAAGTGGAGAGATAAATGGGATAGAGAGGTTAGCAGTTCAAATTGCTACCTTCATTATTTTAGAGACATCAATCATTACAACTTGCACAAATATGCGACGCAGTGGTAATAGGGAGTGCATTGTATGGTGAGGGTCAAGGGTTCAAACCACGAGGACTTTCCTTTTCAATTAGCAATGGCGGCAGAGGTAAAGTTTGAATTTGTTTGGCACCCACCATATTTTAAATAGTATTTGTGGTTTTTTTGTGAGAAGAGAGATTTGTGAGTGGGTGGTGAAGAGTTCGATCCCACTTCACAACTTTTATGCGCCTATTTGAATTTTCAATGGAAAATCCATCTAGATCATCTGTGCAATGTTATGATCCCAACACCCGACTATGGAGAGGCATGGCAGGTTTCCATGGCTTTATCGATCTTAATCTAAGAGTTGGCTCTATTTGTGAAACTTTAACTGCATTTGGATGGTTATTCTATTCTTGCAAAGGGAAAGTTATAGAGTTTGATAAGGTGGAAAATCGGTTCCATTTAGTAGGAACACAATGTCCTCAGTTCTTCATTGTTAAAGGTATGACAATGTGGCATGGCCAGATAGCTATATGCGGAAGAATGACGGGATGTGACACAGCCTTTTATTTGTTTGAGCCTTGTAGAGTTGGAGAGAATGGAGAGGCGGCAAAAGAAGAAAATTGGACTCTGCTGAGTGCTTACACTTTCGTAGAACTTGGAGATGTTGTCGATTGTTGTGTAACTTTGACATTGGGATACATTCATTGATCCATTGACCTTATCTAATACATTCCTTTGGAATTATAAATGCCTTAATGTACTTATTAGCATTAAAACTATTTAATCCAAATCAAGGTCATCTATCAACAGGGGCTAAATATCAGGAAAATTTAGTCTTTATTGTTTACCATATAGATTGCACTTTAAATCACCTTAATATTATCTTACTATTAGTGTTATATGGATGACAACAACTAATGGCTCACAGGTCACTTATTTTCATGCCATTGCCATTAGCTTATTATGTATGCAGGAACATAAAGACCTTGTAAACTCTCATCTATTAGCACAAATAACATTCTAATATACAGCATTTGTTTCTGATTTTCTTCATTTATTGTTAGTTCTCATGGGTGGGAGGATTTTGACTAGTAGATGTTTACAAGCATAATCTCCATTGGCATTATAACTATAACTTATCTAAGGCTTTTGACATTACTAGATTATACAACGATAATGGACACAATAAATTTCAAAGTGGAATATTATATTTTGTGTTCTTAACTTGATAAATGATGATATTATCATTTAATATTTTATTTATATGTATAGTGTTACCCCATTATTTGTCTTGAACAAAATATTGTGTATTTAATTTTATTTTTTTTCTCATTCGGTTTGATCCATCTTTAGTCATGCACCTTTTGTTCTTTTATGTTTCTTTTTTTCTATCCCAATAAACCCATTGGTTGAACTTGCATATTGGTTCAAGGTTCAATGTTCAACTGGTGCCTTTGTGTGGGTTGCAACTTTGCTATGTTGTCAAGCAAGTGTGCATGAATGTGTTAAGTGAGTCTTGAACTTGAACTTTTCAACCATTCCTATAGAAGTTCAAGGTTCAAATCATGGGTTATCTCACACGTTTGGATGAATTATCATGAGTCATGCATAGGTATTACTCAGTTTTTTCCACCTCTTAACATGTGAAATCTCAAATTGTGAAAGTGGTAGTTGTTGTTGGAGAAGAAAAGGATGCCAAAGGTAATTTCAAATTCATATTTCCGAGGGTTTCATGGATTTGATGGTTGTAACAGGTAATTTTTGATAATTTCCCCTCCGCTGTGTTACTAGCTCAGAAAGTCGGTGTAGGAAAAATTCTTTGTTTTGGAATAGAATTCAGTTTTTCTAGGAATTGTTTGATGAATGTAAAAGCTGCCATTATGAGGCTGAATCTTTCAAAACTTGGTCGCACATCATGCCTAGTCAGTATAGTTCTAGAACTGGGTGACACTTCTTTAGCCAAAGCTGACTTAGGAGATTTTTAAGAAAGAGCTAGAAACCCTGAGGCTAACTCGATGATGGAAAGAATAGTTAGAAGTGGCTTGATCTAATACTTTCCCAACTGCCGCTCCTTGTCCAGAATTGGTGATAGCATGTATGATACCGATAGCAGGTGCATTAGGACCAAAAATGGTGAATTATTAGTAGAAATTAATAGAGAAATGGTGATGGATGCAATTGGAATCCCTCAAAAAGAGCCATATGAATATTGGTCTATTGGTACCTCATAAACATTTTTCTCTGAGAATAAAAGCATATATAAAAGCGTCATTGCAAGGAATTGGCTTCTAAAGGTTCAAAATGGGGGTTGCAGGTTACCCAAACCTCTTACAAGAGAGCATTTCATCACGGAAGTGTGGCATATTATAATATTATTAAAAAGACTCAAATGGAATTCATACGGTTTCTATTGGGAAGATTGGATGTACTTTTATATTCAGGTGTTGTTAGCTAGTGAGAAATATCTTGACTGGGTGCAAATTATTGCTGAAAGGCTCCATGAGGGTTTGAGTAACTTTGTTGGAATGTCCATTTTTTACATGTCCTCATATCTATTTTATATACTGGCTTATACTAGAGAATGGAAATGGTTTCATAACAAGCCTTGGGTGGACGGCATGAAGGTTTATGATTATTACCCATACCAGCAACAATAGAGACATGCATAAAAATTAACAAGATGCAATGATGTTTTTTGCAAAAAGACTTGTCTTTGAGCTGTAGGGAGACATAAATAAAATAATGTCAGCTAAGGCCATGGAGCTAGTTAGTATATATGGAAGCTACATTATCCAATTTCCCAGACTTACTTATATTAGAGTGGGGGGCTTTGAAGGTGAACCATTCAAATTGCCTAAGTATGCCTTTGATAGTTATGTGGTTATTGAAGTTTGCAGATAGCTATCCCACATTGACAAAAGGTTAGGGATAAAGAGTAAATCCATGGTTTCCTTCCTAATTTAACTTGGATATTATAGTTGTAAATTTGTTTTTAATGCCTTGAACCTAGAACTAGATTTCAAGAAAATAAATTTTTAGCCTTATATTGCAAGACACAAGTTTGATAGCAAAGGCTATGCTATAGAATGTCTAAATGTTGATGATAATTTCTTCCATGAACCTCAATTAGAAGACTCTTGGGAAATTTTTTGTGATGAATTTAAAGTGAGGAGGAGATTGTGGTCAAGATTCACTCTGCAATAGATTATTAGAATGAGGTTTTCCATTAATGTGTCAAGAATACAAGAAGAGGATGGGGAAGATCTATTGGATCATGAATTCAATGAAAGGGTTCAAGGGAAACCTATCTCTAAAATTGACTGGGATAGGAGAGAAGAAGAAAATATTCAAGCCAAGTCCTTCAATGTCATAAGGAGAATAGAGAAGTGGTTAAGGGGCCTCAAATTTAGAAAGGAGTCAATTATTACTCCTATAGAATTAATAACTAGTCCACTTCATGCTACAACATAGATTCCCACTTCCTCCTCTAATTTAATTGTTGATGTTGCAAGTGCCACAAGGATTAAAATTAGAGAGATTCAAACCTAAAGATCAAATAAATCCCCATTGAGTTCTTTAGCAGTTGAGTCACCCGTTCAAGGAGCAAAAAGAAAAACAGGGAACCAGTGGCGGACCAAATTGTTGTGGACTTAGATTCAAGAGAAGAAACCCAAGTGATCATGGATCAACAAGTGTTAAATAATCCTTCAGTGTAGGATGTGGATGTAGAGAAAGAACCTGAAGAAAATCCAAATTTGATGAGCACCATGACTGTTGTCAACCTACCTGATGATCAGACACCTCCACCCAAAGAAAATTCTAGTACTTCTTGATGGCTTGGATCTTCAATTGGAAAGAAATATAATATTGTTCCTATTACTATTCCCATGGAGGATATGGTAAGTAAGTGCCTTGGGAAAATATTCAAACCCCAAAAGCTTAAAAAATAGGCAATGATGGAGGTTAATGATGAAAAAAGCCACTGGGTAGTGGAAGTAGCTAAGCCTATCTCAGATAAAGACCTAGAAAAAAACCAGTGAGGATTATTTAATTGTTGAGAAAATTTATTGGGAGTTTCTTCAAGGGTTGTGGATGTCAAACATTTAGAATCCTCCACTAAAAGAATGATATCTAGAATCTAGAAAAATGAGAAGGACAAGCGGGAGTTGAAACAATTTGTTACCCTGATGGTAGAATATATCAATGTCATACATCTAATTCCTCAACCTCTAACACAGATGACATTATCTGTTGACCCTAAAGCACTAGTAAATCAAAATTATTGGATCATGTCCAAAGAAGCTGCATGATAGCTGAGGTTTTTGATAGTGGCTTGACTCCATAGTGTAGCAGGGCACAAACTACATTGCTAGCCTGATCAAGGTGTATGATAATGCCATAACTATGAGTAAAGAGTTGGAATTGGAAGAAAAAAGAAATAAATGGGTAGTAGTCTTAGCGCATATGAATGATGTACATAAATTTGGCGTCATGAAATTTCTTATTGAGAAGCCAGTGGGTAACCTAGATGACAACATATTGTATGTATCAAGAAAGAATGTTGAATGGAGGAACTCTATAATTAAATAGGGTCATGAAGAATCCATCAAGTTATTAAAAGGATAAAAGAACTTATTGGTACGATGCAAAAAGATTTAAAATGCATCGATATACAGCTCCTGAAGGAGGATGGACAAATGATTGAGCTATTGGCAGATATGGTCAAAACCTTTAAAGAGAGAGTGCATCTTGCTAAACAAACAAAGTCTCTAGCTACAAATAACTTCTCCAAAGTGTTAAGGACAAAATCAATGTTAGAAGTTTTCTTTGATCACTTGGAAGCGCATAAAATTAAAGTTATGTAGGTAAACATGGATAAAGAAGTTTGGAGGCAGTGCATTCTAAACATTGGACTCCCACACTATCAGGTTATCCTCAATTTCTCAACAATGCATTTGGAGCAGCGAAGTGTACGTGGTACTGCGATAAAAAAAAAATCAGTAGCTTCTTCTACCACATTGGAGTCTTGATCATTTTATGGATGAGCTGTCATCTTATCTGTGGCCTTTGATCATTTAATTTTTATCAAGTTTGAAGAAAATAGTTTCTTTTAACTCTAGGGTAGAGTTTAAGAATTTAGGGTTATTTTCAAGCCTGGAGGCTATATATGTAATTAAGCAAGCTTTATTGGGGTCCAAAAACATTGATTTGAATTGGCAAACTTAATTTTCTTTGAATTTCAGTGTAGACATTTTATATATGAATGGAATGTTATATTTTGTACGATATTCAAATTTGTGTGTTTGATTGAGAGACTAAATCTGTTTTGGGATGTATGCTTATGTGTAGAATATTTTACTTCATTATCAATTCATTATAAGTCTGTGAATTCATTGATTAATAGAATTAGTGGTACATTGTCATTTAAATGATTCTAATCCCCCTTGTTCTTTTGGGGCATGAGCGAGTATTGATCAGCATTTATGCTACATTGAGTATACTTGGTGATAATTTAACATTGAATTAAAATGTTCAAAGTTTAAGTCCGTGAGCTTTACATTTATGGATAATTATGTTGTAGCATTCTTATTGTGTTGATAAATGAATGTGAATGCCTTTCTCACTTTTTGGTAAGAAGTGTGTTTCTTTGTGAGTTGTTTACATAAAAAAAATTGCATATCATATGAGGAGTTGCAGTGTTACGCAAAAGGTAAACCGATACTCGGTTCACCCAACTATTGGTTTCCTTCTCTTTTCATCAAGGGTATGCATGAGTCATCATTAAAAATATTAAAGGAAAGGCAAATCTGTTAACCAAAATATAGTATTAGTAGGAAAGTTAGGTACATTACAATGGAATATTGACCTTTTTTTAACAAACATTTTCTCCTTTAACTACTCTTTAATGTGTATTACCAATCATCCAATGACATATGAATCATGATTAATATGTAAAGTGGGATTATTTCCATGAGAATGTGCATACATCATATGAATAGTAGGAAAGCAAAAACTAAATTATAAATAATAAAAATGTGTTCGTAGGTTCATTATATCTATATGAACACTATATTTTTATAAGAAAGCAATTAAAACATGTTATGAATTCAAAAATACATGTGGACCAAACAAGATAAATTAAAAATAAATAAATATTTACCATTTAGACAATGCCAAAATTTACTAATCAATACGATATATATCACCTAAGTACTCATGATTTCTATAATGCCCATGAAATGGTGGGGTATCACTTGACATATATCTAAATATTAGATCAGGTTCTAGTCATAAAAATTATCAAACAAGAAAACAAACAGAACATAGTTATGTTAACTTGGAAATTTAGGAAATGAGGTTATAACATAATATAATCTAAGTGAATTTTAAATTAAAAACTCTTGTCAAGATCTATATGCCTAGAGAATATGAAGAAACATAATTAACATAAATAAAAATCCATAACTAGAAACACTACCATTCATAGGGAAATATTTATTCTCGAAGAGAAAAATATCATAGGGTCAAACAATTCTCCATCATAAAATTTATCTTTTCATCTAGTTGGCATATTTTCCATTTGAAGAGGATGCTTCTCCAAATACTCTTTTGCTACAATTTATTTTTATCGCATGATCATGAGTAATATGTCCATATGAAATACATATGTTTGCAACACACGTGCCTAACATTTTTATTTAAACATGTAGTTGTGGTGAGTCATAAATGGAGATTAATATTTTTAAAAAGTAACTTGAAAAATATAAATCTAAAATAGGATAGAATGAGTTCTTTTGAATCAAGATAACAGGAGAAGGACCTCCAACCAGTTACATAGATAAGATACCAAAAAAATACCCAAAACAAATCAAGGCTATTAGTATCTAGTCACCAAATAAGTCCTTATAGACTATGAAGCAGTAGGAGAACATTAAGAATGAAGAAAACAAAATAAAAAGAAGCACCAAAATATTTTAAACTGGGATACCAAGCTTAATGGATTCTTTTGGAGAAATCGAAATTCAGCTCAACATATCATCTCTAGGCTGGTGGATAAATGGAAGTGTGAGGTCGGAATTAGGTAAAAGCATCATAACATCAAATTAAGCCAACCAAAAAGCCTAAAACACTATGAAATGAGCCCCTAACACATTCAATAAAGGAATGAAGATGAAATACTAAACCTAAAATGTAAACCAAAGCATGTATTCCCTTCATTTCTCCTCCATTGTTCTTCTTTCTCCTTCAAATGGTTGTGGATCTCGCCTAAAAAATACGAGTGTGATTGCAAGCAAATTGGATGACAAAAGAAAGTAAAATCAATAGTGTAAGGATACTAGAAGAATGGTTGTTTAAAATGATTGAAAAAGTAAATCAATTTATAGAGAAAATTATCTCTAAAATGACATGAGAAAATCAAGGCAAATGGAAGAACCAAATTGATTCAAAAATGGCATAATTGATATGACAAATTGCTATGAAAAATTTTTATGTCAATTTTGTGAAAAATTGAGAGAAAATTATGCTCATTGATTTTGACAAATTGACCACAAAAATAACTTCATAATTTATGACTTATTTGAGCACAAAAATTGGAGACAAATTAGTGGAGAAAATAGAGGGGAAACTTAGGAGAGAAAAAGGTGGGAGAAATTATAGGAAATGGGAAGCATGAAATTAGGGTTGAAAAATTATGACACAATTAGGAGAAAATTTAGGGAGCGAGATGTGGGAATAATTAATAAGTTTTTATTTATTAATTAGCCCACAAAAGGGAAATTGCCTAATTAAGTAAAATATTTAATTGTGACATAAGAGGTAGGGTAAATGAATAATTTCATTTATCCTAAGGAGGATGTTAGAAAGGATTAATAATTAAAGAATAATTAAACCCTATAAAGGAGAAAAGGAATGAAATGGGTGAAAACAATGCCATGACGCAAATCATGTATAAATGAATGATGACAATCATGATCAAGAAGATAATTTACAAGGACCAAAAGTTGATTTAATTGATAATAACAAAGACCAATGATAAATTGATCAAAATTGCCAAGATTAATTTAAAAAATGATCATTGATAAAGGATCAATGATTAACTGATCAAGATCGACAAAAAATTATGGTTGATTGAGACCAATGACAAATCAATCAAATATTGACAAGACCTGATTTGATAAAAAAATTTAAAGATTGATGGTAATGACTAAAATTTATGCAAACTGATTGATTGATAATTTATAAGGATCGATGAAGAATAGGTCAAGATTGATAGAAATTTATAATGATTGAAAATGATACAAATTCATCCAAATTGATTGATAATTGATTGAAAGAATATTGATATTGAAAATGATTAAAAACAATTCTAATTGACATTGATTAGAGTTAAAATGATATTTGATTAATTGATTGATAATTAATTGAAAGAAGATTCATATTGAAAATGATTGAAAACAATCCTAATTGACATTTATTAGAGTTAAAATGATATTTGATTAACATTAGAATTTGATCATGATCATGAAATAAAAATTGAGATTGACATCAAGAAGACCTAATTCAAATTTGAGAAAATAGGATCAAATAGGAAAAGAGTGCAAAAGAATGATACAATGTTAATAGATGATAAAGATCAAATGTGTAACATAGAAGAAATGTTAGTAAGTGAAAAACTCTAAAAGAAGGTAATGTGAACATGTTAAGGTATGACATTGCAAGCGTTGACCATTTTAGATGCCTCCATTTTGCCCCTCTTTGAGACAATGTGATTCCGAGTGTCGATTTAAAGAACAATCAACAAATATGCCCCATACACTAACAAGGTATATGTATGCCCCTCAAGGAATTCAAAGGAAAAATACAGAAAAGAGGCCAATTAATCGACAACAATGATAGGAAGCCACAGGTTTAGACAAAATTAAAATTTGAGGTTGAATGCAAAAGATATAAGTATTGAAAGGTGAAAAACACCTCTACCTATACAATAAGGAGAGGGTGCACATCTATAAAGGAACCTAAAAATCCTATAAAAGGAGGTGAGATTCTCATTTTTACCTTTCAATTTGGTGAATTTCGATCTCTGGAGCAAAGCAGACTGCAGCTCAAGATGGTGAACATTCTAGTGGAGGATCATCTTGGGGAACACATGTGCACATTCAAATGATGAAAGGGCGTAGGAGCTCAAGTGAGTGAGATATTTTTATTTCTTATTGTAGACACATTTTTCTTATGATGTCCTTAGCTTGTGAGCCATACTTGACAAAGACAGACTGACTTTGTATTCCGGTACTTTTGATATATATGTATGATATGCAACTATATTTATGATATGTATGTTGTTTATTTGTATATGTCATGTATGAACGTCTTATATGCTCTTTATGTAATGCAATGAATTAAAAGTGCACTTACTTTTATGTTTTTTCTCTTTTATGTAATGCAATGAGTAATGATGGCATGCAAAGGTGTTGTTTAATATCAATATGCAGATGTTTTAACTAATAAAAGTAGGATGTAATTTTTTTTTGGCAAACTAGAGTAGTAGATCAAAATAATTCTAAGGACTGGGTGAAGAGCTGTTAGTAAGAGGAAATTAGACAGAGAAAATTAGTAATCAAGAAAATCTTTCTTGTACAAATGCATGAAAGAGTAGGTGAGAACCTTTATTTGATATGGTAAAAACGGATTGTAGTGCACCATGCCATTGAAGGCTAGGGTGATAATGCAATACCATTGCATAAAACAGACACATTGTAGACAAGAAATAGTTCAACCATCCTAAGACATTATGTGTGTCAAAGGTCTAGGTATGTGTGACAGCCACAATGTGAACATGCCAACATAGACACCCAAGATATACCTGTCCTAGAATGTTATGAAACACTCCACAAACAGAAGAAGAAAAAAAAGACCATGAGCCATTCTGACCACTCTAAATCTCTCGGTGACATCATCAAGAAACATAGGAACATGATCGAAGCTAAATAAATGAAAGATAAGACTCGCAAATCTAAACAAGTCAAACACTCATTTTGATCTTCATTGTCAAAGTGATAATGTTTATTTGATGGTAAGACAATCATGTTGTCTGGTTTCGAGGAATACAATATCCAATCAAATATAGGACACAAACTGGTTTTGAGTATACCACACCCTATATAAGACCCATGCTAGTTTTGATAAAGGGGTGACAATCTTAATGTTGTTTGATTGATATCACAATTTAGATCAGTCTGAATGCTTGGTTGATTGAACAATTCATCTACATTAATATGTAATTTGTTAAATGTAGTGTTTCTCATGTTTTATATCTAATGTCCATTCAAATTCCTACTTTTGTACGAAAGGGATAATTTATTAACGAGATGAAATGAAAGTTATTGTTTTTGGTTTTTTTATTGTTTTCCAATTTTTAGGGTTTTTGAACTTTTCATTTTTTGTACTTTCTTTAGTACATTTTATGAAAGTTTTTGGATTATTTCAAGACATTTTATGAATGTTTTTGGATTATTTCAAGACATTTTATAAATTTTTTTGGATTATTTTAGGATGTTTTATGATTTTTTTAATTATTATTTTAGGAAATTTTTCAAAAAAAAAAATCCTTTTTTCAAGACATTATTTGATTTTTATGAATTTTTTCATTATGGTATTCAATTTTTATGGATATTTTTAGGACTTTATTCATTTTTTATGAATTTCTTTTAGGATATTATTTGATTGTTTTTGACATTTTTTAGGACATTATTTGCTTTTTAGTGATTTTTCAAGACTTTGTTTGATTTTTACTGATTTTTTCAAGACTTTTACACATTAATTTGTCCCCAGTGTCTAGCAAGGAAAGGAATATGATGAATGGATGAATAAACTTGCTAAAATTTTAGTGGATAGAAGGAAGACATACGCCACTCATTATGGAGATAGAGAAGATGCAATTTCCAAGGGCTATCACATGATGGGATAAGGGATATGACAAAGTAAAGCAATCAAAGATTTTTTTAGTGGCTAATATTCACCAATTGGCTATTTTTTGAAATTTGGGAACCAAAATTTGGCTAGTAAGTTCAGCTTTAAGGTGACCCAAATCGCCACATTTTTATAAATTTTTATTTTAGTATTATTTAAATCACCAAAGAGTTTATTTTATTAATTTTTTTAACTTAAATATTCGCCATAATATTCGATACATGATTGGATCATATTCACCAACATTTTATAATTTATTGTCGAAATCTAAATTAATTTTCTAATAATATATCATAATTATTAGTTATTTTAGGTTTATATCAACAATTTTTAGTTGCCACCATTGATTTAAAATATAATCTAATGACCTTAGTTGTATTCCATGAGGTAAATTGTACCTACAAGTAATGCTCATGGGGTTCAAGCTACTTTTGAATTGTTGACCTCAATGAAAATGAATGGTCTAAAAGCAATTTTTGGCCCCATGATTATTAAAAATAATTGGTACATTTTATCTCATAAACAAAGAGGGTTGTTAGATTATTTTAAATAAATAGTAGAAACTAAATAAATTAGAGTCTAACCCTTAAAATCATTAATTATTTCCACCTTTAGGCCTCTACGTTTCTATAAAAATCTTTTTTTTTCAAAATGAAAGGATTTGCAATAGTAATTATGTAAATTGTTATTATTTTCTAAGATTCACCATTTTTTTCTACTAAAAAAAATTGATATTAAAAAAATCGGCAATAAAATGAAAAAAATTCTTTTAAAAAAGGAAAGATTCACCAATAAAAAATATTATTTTTTATTACAAAATTAAATAATTGCCAGGAATTAATACAATTTTTTGAGAGGAGGTTTCTTAAAGTTGTCACTGAAAGAAGGCAGTGGTTTTTGAGTATTCAGTCACCATGTGTCCACTCTCTAGATGTTTTAATGGAACCTTTTGCAGGCCCGAGTACATAGACACATAGACCGCCTCGGGAGGAGCTGCAACCGATGGAGATAGATGTGATCTCAGGGATGATAGAGCAGTAGATGACCCTAGAGGAGGAGAAAATGGTAAGTCTCATCCTCTCAGGCTGAAAACCCTCTCCTTCCCTCCTAATGAGGATATGGTAAAGGCTATTAGGGCCGAGCAATCTCGTTTAGGAAATATTGCAGTGTTCTTTATATGGATGGATAGAGAATCATTGCCTTAGAGGAAGTTTTTGGATGATTGGATTGCTAATGTGTGGGGGAAAAAATTAGGAATTCATGTTAATTTTTACATAATGATCCAAAGGGATTGTTTGTAATTTTCCTTAAATCTCATAGTATGCAAGATAGAATCTTGAAAAATAAAATTTGGAATGTCTAGTGCTCGTTGTTTAGGGATTTTCCATGGTTCCCCAAAGGGAATATAGAGAAATTTATTGCTCGCTCATTCCCCAACTGGTTTGAAATTGAAAATATATAGCCTGAATTTTGGCCTTTTATCTCTCAGAATTTAAAGTCTCTGGGCTCTGTTCTGCAAGTCAAGGGCTCGAGAACTACCCTCCCCCATTTGAATGCTCGAGCACTTGTTTCTGTTGAATCCAATATAGTGTTTCCCAACATTATCTCTCTGGATTTTGAAGGGGAAAACTATGCTTGGGAAGTGTCCTTTTTGGGTAATTTGGGGAATGTTAATTCTATAAAAGCAATGGACATCTGAGAAAGGATTGTGCCTCTCTAAAGAAATCTCATAATACCAATTTCAATTCTAAGGATACTATTAAGGTGAGAAGTATCCTTAGAATTGAAGTGATAATAGCATAATGCCAAAAGGTGTTCCCTCCTCGAAAGAGGGGGTCTCTATACATATAGATACTCTTTTCGACATGGGCAAAGAGGTTGTTATATCTAGCCCAGAATGTCCTATTGGTGATAGCATTGGAAATAAATTTGTTATTCTATCAAATCCTTTATTTGAGGATGAATATGTGGTTGTTCAAGCCCCCCTCATTAGTGATCCCTCCAAGAACCTTGACGAGTGTCAATCAGTACATTCTGATCCCTCTTTCCCGGATCAAGGAAGGGTTGTGAATCCCCCTATCCAACCCAGGTTAAATGCCCAACAAATTTCTGTTGTAAGTATTAAGGAGAAGGCTAGTCTTTTAAGAAATGCCAACCTAGTCCAACCTGACTTGAGGGTGAGTAATCACTTACATGGTATCTTGAATTTCATGATGGATGCTTCCATTGACAGGAAAATTATACCCTTTAGCTTAGATGGCCTAGTTAATAATAGTAATGATGAGCAATTCATTGAAGTGGCTAGTAAAAAATTGAGGAAGAAAAGAAAAACATCTGAGAGACTATCTTTATCCAATGAGAATAGTAAGAAAGATAATGAGGTTCATGAATACTTCAATAGGTTGTACAAGAGCCAAAAACCCTCCTCCAAATAAGTTCATGTGATGACGCACATACATAGATAGAATGTCAGGGACTTGGAAATGTCGAATAGGGAATATGTTGTCAGAAAATGGTGTAATAGCATTAAGGAACAAGACATTATTTTCCTTCAAGAGATCAAAGTGGTGGGGTTTCAGGGTTATACCATGTTGAGATTCATGTGGGATTAGGCGATAGGCTTTTATTCCAATCATGAGAGGGGTAAAGGTGGCACTGCCATTATGGTTGGCCCCAAGTGGACCGATAGAATCATTGCCAATGGTGTCTCTTCCTATCGAAGAGCACTGTGGGTCACCTTTAAGGAGAAATATTATGTCTTTGGTATTTGCAACATCTATGCTACTAATGACTAGAGAGACAGAGATAAACTTTGGGACTGGGTAACAACCAGACTACCGAATGCACACTAGAATTTTGTGGGTGATTTTAAAATGATTCAACATGGTGATGATAAAATTGGTGGTATTAAACATTGTTGGAAGGGTAATGAACAATTTTTTTGGTCCAAGTTCAAAAGATGATTTATTCTGATTGATCTTGTGGAGAAGAGAAAAGGCTCCTTTTGTGGTATCTGGTTCACATGGTGCAATAACCAAAGTGGTAAATAGAGAGTGTATTGCAAATTGGATAGATGCTATGCATATGGTTCTTTCTTTTCATTCCTCCCTCAGAGGGGGAAAGCCCCCATCTGTGTATCCCTTGCTACCATTTCAGACCACTCTCATATTTCTTTCACTGTGGATCTGGACTTTGATTCATCCTCTTTGGTTAGACCTAAAAGGGGAAGCGGCTTCAAACTAAATGTCTCTTTGCCAAAATATGAAGATAATGCAGATGCTATTCTGATGGTTTCTCAACTGACTCAAGTTTGTGCACCTCATCTCAGACCAAGGGATCAGTGGGAGAATCTTTCTGCATCTTGGAGAAAAATGTTTTAGATTATTGGAAAGAAAAATGCTATGGATAGGTCTAAGGATGAATCCTTTCTACAAGCCAGGCTGAATGAGATTGAACAAGAACTTCAAAAAAAGGTGAATGACCTTAGGTTGGAAGGAGAGTTGTCCTCAATGAAGATCCTTTTAAGGAAATTGCAAAACTTTAAGATTAAAGGGTAGAAGGTTATAGCTAGGATGAATTGGATCAAAGGGGGAGATAAGGGGTCAAGTTACTTCTTCAATCTTATCAGAGCCAAAAATAAGAGAGAACTCATTGAAGACATTCAAGTCAATAGTGTAATAACTAATAATCTGGTAGCCATCAAAGAGGCATTTTTCAGTTTCTATAATAGTCTCTTCTCATCTGAACATGGGGATAGTAATCAAAAGGCCCTAGAAAAATGTTTAAAGCTAATCCCTAAGAAAATTTCTTGTGAAGATGCTCAAGCTCTGAGCCACAAGATCTCTTTAGAAGAAATCAAAAGCTCTATCAATTCACTAGCCAATGGCAAGTCTCCAGCAATTAATGGTCTGCTTGTTGAGTTCTACAAGAAGCACATAGAATGGATAAGTCTGGAATCATTTACACTATACGAAGATGTTTTTGCACGGGGTCTCTTGGAGAAAGTATAAATAAAGGTATTATTAAATTGTTACCTAAAGATGGTGATAAGACACTAGTTAAAAATTACACACTTATCACCTTACTAAATACCTCATATAAAATCATTGCAAAAATACTGGCAAGGAGAATTGGTGGACTATTTGATAAGTTAATTTCAGCCACAGAAACTGGATTCATAAAGGGTAGATATATTTTGGAAAATCTAGTTACTGGTTGGGAGACAATGCACTGGGCCAAAGATGATAATCGGAATGTTGCAATGGTCCTTTTAGACTTTGAGAAAGCATATGATAGAATAGACTGGCCGTTTGTTAGGGGAATGTTACAAGCATTTGATTTTCCTACATACTTTTCTAAATGGATAAATATTCTTTTTAAAGACTCTTCCACAGTTATTGAGATTAATGGTGATATGTCTAAAGACATTCAATTAAGAAGGTCTATAAGGCAGGGATGTCCCATTACCCTGGCTTTGTTTGTCGTTATTGTTGATTCTCTCTATTATATCCTAAGGGCCCCGATACTTGGACCCTCTATCGAAGGTCTTACTCTTCCTAATGTTGATAATCTGATTAATGCTCAATTTTCTTATGATACTACCTTATTTCTAGCCCTGTTAGAGAATAACTTTGATAATGCCATGGAAAGACCAGTTTTTTTGTTTGGCCTCTCATGCTAAGATAGCTCCTCACAAATCTACTATATTTGGATGGTCTGAGACTCCTACAAAGTGGATCACAGGCAAAGGGTGGCAATGGGCAGGACTGAAGTCTATTGTAAGATATATTGGTATCCCTTTTTCCATCAACCCGGCTACTCAAGACATGTGGCAATGGATATACTCTAAAATTGAAAAGAAATACCTTAAATGGAAAACTCACATGCTATCCCTAGCTGGTAGAGTGCATATTGTTCAAAAGGTACTCTCCTCACATCATATTTATTGTGCCTCTACATGGGTATTTGCTAAGTATCAAATCAATAACCTTGAAAAGATTATGAGAGATTTTCTATGGTCTGATGGGATGGGGCACAAGAAGAGATACTATGTGAACTAGAATTGGTGTTGCAGACCTAGATGTATGGGTGGACTGGGTATAAAGGATATTAGGGCCCATGAAATTACCCTAGCCTCAAAATGGATTATAAAATCCCTATATGGCAATGAACCTTGGAAGGTGCTGATAAGAAACAACATTGAAAGGTCAGTTGTTAAGAAAGGTAAAACATGGAGGAATATCCCCTTATGTGATATTATACGTAGGTATTATAGAATGAAAGTATTTGGCTCCAGTGTATTTGCATCACTTTGGAAGGCATGGTCATAGGGAAGGAGGTTATTACCCTCTAAGGATGTAATAGGAAGTTTTCTAGCTTATTCTATTGTGGATAGATCTATTTGGTGGGAGGTGAACCTGACTAATAAAGCCCTTTCTTTGAACCAAATCTACTCTCCTAATATTTGGAATGATAAAGGGATATCCCTAATTAGCAATTTACTAATTGACAATCGATTTGGCTCTTGGATGGAAATTAAGTCTGAATATGAGATACTAGCCTCGCAAAAGGAAACATGCTCCTTCATTGGTAAGGCTACAGGTTTTTTTTTCCATGGTAAGATCTTGGACGCCGATTCTTTTTTGAATCAACTTAAGTAGTCGAATGGTTCCCCTTTTTTGGAAATCTCCACTAAAAAAATTTATCTCATGCAAAAAGAGGACTACTCAATCTTCTCTAGAGTTAATCAAGGTTGGGGTTGTGAATGGCCTAAGTCTAGATGGTAATTTTTATTTTATTTCATTTGACACTCTCCCATTGAACCTAAAAAGTCTTGTTTTAGATGGTTCCTTTTGTTAAAAAGGCTTGATGTTGATTTCTTTTTATCTGTTGAGGGTCCCAAGTCTATTAAGTCTGTTGTGTGTGATATGTCAGAGTCCTTTAAGCATCTGTTTTTAGTATGAATATGATCATGATGTATGGTATATCTTTTTGGGTCCTTCTCTTGCTTGCAATCATAGACCTAGTCTTTCTTGGAGTGAGGTCCTTGCTAGTTTTGTAGAATCTTTTAACTTTAATGTAAACTGATTCTGGTCTGTTTTGTATTGTGAGGTGTTATGGTTTTTATGGAAGGAAATAAAAGGAGAGGTTTTTCAGAAAAAGAAGAGGAGGGGGTGTGTGCACAAAGATGATGGTCAGAAAAGTGGACACCACCCAAAAAAACTTGGAAAAATAGGCAATGCGTACGTGGTTTTAAAATTTTAAATTCCCATGTACGCGCTTAGGTTTGTTCTTCCCAAGCCTAGAAAAGGTAGCGCGTACACGCTGCTTTTAGGAAAATGAGCGCGTATGCGCTACGCCTGGGAAAATTAGCACGTACGCGCTACTTATAGGAAAATGAGTGCGTACACGCTAATAATCCAAATAAAACCGTGTATGCGATGCCTGGTAAAAAACATTTTTTAAAAAAACTGGGTCTCATTTACCCGTAAAGAACATTTTTTACTTTGTTTTTTCCCCATTTCCTAACCTAAACCGCAAACAGGGTGCTAAATTTGTCCTCTAGGCTATGGATCAAGGTTAGTTTTTGTTTATTTTTGTCTTTCTTTCTAGTTTATGCAATTTGTTTTACATTTTGAATTTAATTTCATTAATTTTGATTAGGTTTTTTCATTTTTTATTTCAAAAACCAGATTCTTCTAATCCAGAACAAGAACAACCAAATGCACCTCTTGAAAACCCACAAGAACAACCAAATGCACCTCCTAAAAACACACAAGAACAACCCCCAATTCCTCCTTTTGACCGCACAGCCGAAACACAGAAAGAATTAATTAATCAGTTAGGACAAAATACATCTAAAATTAATAGACTCATTGTAAAATTGAAAACTTCTAAACTTGACCATCATCAATCCCTCGCCACTAGCCTAGAAACATTAGCTAGTGATTTATAGCTCTTTCCACAGAAATCACCAAATGGGGAAGCTTTAGGGATAGGTGTCATTAATTTTATGCCAATGGGCTATCATACGATGGAGTAAAAAACAAAAATATTTCTAAACAACAAATATGTGCCCTTTTTGTTGATCCCAAAACTGGTTAGTCATTACCTCTTAATGCAAAGAGGTTTCCCATACATTGGTGTACCAATGTGTAGATGAAGAATCTTTTTTGGCAGAGGTGGTGGATGGTCTTTGATGATCCACCTTGTCATAATTACGAGGTACCATTATATTTTTTCAGAAAAATATATTGTGAGTTTGTGCTCAATGTGCACCCAAATTATTTTGACATGAGAGAGTTTCATGGTAGAGGTGGTGGCTCTGCCCAAGATACACTTGGAGCCTGTAGGCGATTAGGCGCAAAGAGTCGCCGCCCCCTAGCACCCAAACCCAAGGTGCATCAGGTTGTCCCATTAGAGCT
Organism: Cryptomeria japonica; assembly: GCF_030272615.1. Classification (NCBI taxonomy): domain Eukaryota; kingdom Viridiplantae; phylum Streptophyta; class Pinopsida; order Cupressales; family Cupressaceae; genus Cryptomeria; species Cryptomeria japonica. The sequence goes on along the minus strand of NC_081407.1, from coordinate 224,277,503 downwards.
GAAAGAGTCGATGGAGCTACAGACTCTTCAGGCAGCCACAACATTGATTGCTGCCATCATCAAGCATGGGACATCATTAGCACACCATATTGTATTGGATGATGAGCCATTAGAGGTTGACAGAGATCCCATCGAGCATATGTGTGTCAGTTGCTTGGGGATATGTTTAGGGATAGATGATGCAGCTGGTGCAGATGGATACTCATATCATCTATGTACGATTTGCAGTTGTAGATGTCAGGCTCACATGGTTGAGTATGTCATGCTGACAGATGAGTTGATGGACATGGTGTTTTCCCATGAGCCACAGACACAAGTGTGTTGATTTGAATTCATAACATTTTATTTATCAGTCACTTTAATTTTGTAATTACATAAATGAATTTTCATTTATACATCGATTTAAATTGAGACAAATAATATGCATTTCAGGATGCAGTAGAGGTATCCCATACACCTCCCCCAGTTACCACAGCTGCAATTTTGATGCCTGAGGTATAAATTTTGTAACATGTTAAAATACAATAGTACACTTTGAATTCAAAAAAATACAAGATATACTAACTATCTTTAATTCTTGGTCCAATTTCTAGTTTGTAGGTGTTGACAGGGGACGAAATGTTCCAGATTGATGACATCACGCTCTCAACGATCGATTTTGGCCTACAAGGCTATACAGTATGATATTTTGACAACTCTTTTTATGTATTGTTTTGATGGAATATGCAAGTCATTTCATTTTATATTTTTAAAATTATGTTTAATTTATTATCTGTACTAATATCTCATGTTAATTTTATGTTTTTAGGGTACCCCCTCCACGTCTAGGGCTCGTCCTAAGAAAAAGAATTCCTTGAAGATGCCAAAACATGTGAAGAAGGTAATTGAACACATTTTTAGTTGTACAATTGTTTGAAAATGTTGAAATCAAGTATTAGTTGGGGTTTGTAGATTGATTAGTGTTTTTTGTCTATTTTACATGTATAGCGGCCATTGAGCTTTGTGGATATGTTGAATGCACCTGATTCACCCGCAGATCAAGAGAGGGTGGAGGTATGTATCTCTACTTTATTTTCTTGATTTCATGATTATATGCACGTGTACATGTGAACTTGTGATATATTATAATCTTATAATTTTTTCATACAGGAAATATCCATACTTATTTCATCAATGGAAAACCCTCCTCCTTGTACTGGAGAAGCATCTAAGGATCTGGTACACTTTTGTTTGATATGTAAAATTAATTGTTTTCAACATTCAATACTTATCATTATATTAATTGTATTTAATCTTTGTACATTTTTTGTATAGGTAATAGCGTCAGTTTCTACTTCGATGGTGAGCCATCCTCAATCCATTGGAGAAGCATCTCAGGAGCAGGTACATCATTTTTCTCTATATTATATCTTTTAAGTGTTTTCGATATATTTATGTTAGTATATTGTATTAATTGACATTTAATCTATAATAGACTCCTTCGCGGTGCGGCCATAACATGGATCAATTTAAGTATGTGTTCAAGAAAAATCCTAAGAGTGACAAGGAGAGGAGAGCGAAGACATTAGCTCCTGGATCAACCGATGAGGTAATGTACATTTGAATTGCAAAGGAATTAAAGTTAAATGCATAGTTGTGATGTTAATTGTGAACTATTTTCTACAAAAGAATTCTAACTTGGCTTTTGAATTGTGGTTTTGCAGCCATCTACAGAGCCACGTACTACGCCGAAGAGGCTTGATTTTGATGATCCACCACAAGTTTAGGATCATATAGTGTTAGTTTTGGTCATAGAATGGCCAATACATGTAGATATATTCTACATTTTTATTGTATATTGATTTGGACATGGCATATGCCACATTTTTGTAATACTTGTATTGACTTGGTAGACATGCCTTTTTTTATATATATAAATATCGATATTTGATCCAATAAATGTGTAATGAGTTCATTATTTTGTATTCATTGTATTTTGTGGTTGTCCTTTTATAAATTTAAATGAATATTTGCATATGTAATCAGCAATATGAATATAAACAACAAAAATATATGATATAAAGCATTGCAATCGTGGAATATGATTTGATAAAAATTTTAAAATGTTGAATTAACCCTACAAAACTCCTTGTATTCAGTTCATTATTGTGTATTATCTGTATTTGGTGGCTTCCCTTTTATAAATTTCAATGAATATTTGCATATGTAATTAACAATATGAATATAAACAACAATGTGTTTGGTGCGAGAGCACCCTCACACTCACAATGGTCAAATTTTGTTCCTCATGTGCACAAATTGACGTCACGAGCACGTCCGGGTGGGTAGGTTTACGCTAGGAATGGCCCTGTCATACATCCCAAAGCACCAAAACGTCAAGAGTCATACCCTACCGGTGTGATCTCTCAAGTGCCCTGAGTCCAAAAAATTGTCAAAATTTTACGAACTGTTTCTTCCAATCCATGACACATACGGTCAATCTTTTTGATCTCGTGGGGTTGCATGAGGCTCCTCTACAATGGCCTATCTTGATTTTTGATGACTTGAAGCCATTTTCAATTACTAGCATTTTTTTGCCTGCTCAAAAAACCGTCAGTTGCTTGCAAGGAAAAGTTGCAAGATTGGCTAGAATTGATTATGTTCCTTGTGTACACAAACTGACATTACAAGAGCATCCAAGTGGGCATGTTTACACTAGGCATGGCCCTTTCATGCATCCCAAAGCACCAGAACATCGAGAGTCATACCCTACCGGTGAGATCTCTCAAGTGCCCTCAGTCCAAAAAAATGTCAAAATTTGACGGATGGTTTCTTCCAATCCACGATACATACAGTCAATATTTTTGATCTCATGGGGTCACGTGAGGCTCCTCTATAATGGCCTATCTCAGCTTTTGACGACTCGGAGCCATTTTCAATTAGTAGCATTTTTTTGCTTGCTCAAAAAACCGTCAGTTGCTTGCAAGGAAAAGTTGCAAGATTGGCTAGAATTGATTATGTTCCTCATGTGCACAAACTGACATTGCAAGCGTGTCCAGGTGGGAATGTTTATGCTAGGCATGGCCTTGTCATGTATCCCAAAGCACTAGAACATCGCGATTCATACCCTACCGGTGAAATCTCTCAAGTGCCCTGAGTCCAAAAAATTGTCAAAATTTGACGGACGGTTTTTTCCAATCCACGACACATGTGGTCAATCTGTTTGATCTTGTGGGGTCATGTGAGGCTCCTCTACAATGGCCTATTTCAATTTTCAACAACTCGGAGCCATTTTCAATTAGTAGCATTTTTCGCCTGCTCAAAAAATCGCCAATTGCTTGCAAGGAAAAGTTGCAAGATTGGCTAGAATTGATTATGTTTCTTGTGTGCACAAACCAACATCGCAAGCATGTTTGGGTGGGCAGTTTTATGCTAAGCAAGGCCCTATCATGCATCCCAAAGCACCAAAATGTCGAGAGTCATACCCTACCGGTGAGATCTCTCAAGTGCCCTGAGTCCAAAAAATTGTCAAAATTTGATGGATGGTTTCTTCCAATCCATGACACATACGGTCAATCTATTTGATCTTGTGGGGTCATGCAAGAATCCTCTACAATGGCCTATCTCAGTTTTTGACGACTCGGAGCTATTTTCAATTAGTAACATATTTTTGCCTGCTCAAAAAATCGTCAGTTGCTTGCAAGGAAAAGTTGCAAGATTGGCTAGAATTGATTATGTTCCTCGTGTGCACAAACCAACATTGTGAGCATGTCTGGGTGGGTAGGTTTATGCTAGGCATGGCCCTATCATGCATCCCAAAGCACCAAAACATTGAGAGTCATACCCTACCGACGTAATGTAGAAGTTGCTTGATAACTTTTTTGACTATTTTTTTGACAACAATGACAATTTTTGCTCAAATTGTATCTAGTCTCAATCTATGACCCCTAGGACCCAATAATGACTCAAATAATTATCCATGATTATACAGGAATCAAGAATGCTCATGATTGACCAGGGACACATCACATATACTCAAAACATAGTCACAAAACATTGACACACAAAATAATCACAAAACATTGTCACATATTATTCAAAAATTTGCCTCTAAATATGGTCAAATCAGCTCTTGGCTATTTGATTATACAAAAAATTGTCTTACAAATAATCTCATGAGATTTTATACAAAATTTGGCATTACAATATATGTGATTCATCTCATCGCTATTTTAATATACAAATCATCTCATGGGCTATTATACAAAATTTGTCATTACAATATGTGTGATTAAGCTCATCGCCATTTGAATATACAAAATTTAGCATGTACATATGTACAAATCAGCTAATTGCCACTTAAATATACAAAATTATGCCCCTAAACATGTAAAAATCAGCTCATGGGCATTTATATATACAAAAAATGAATATAGAACAATTCGCCGATGATTTATACAAAATTATCAAAATCATTCTACTCTGAACCATAGAATCAATCAAGTGAGCCTTCAGGATCGGCTCTAACCCGTATTGTGTCAAGTAATGCCTCGTGGTCAGATTCACGAACTTTCCAAAAAATCTTATTATGAGGTTTACCACGATACTTCATCAAATGAATATTTGTTGCAACAACAAGGTTAGAGAAATGAAGAATATGTTTGTGTGTTTCAAAGTCCTCGAACAACCAAACAATAGAATTCTTGATAGGGTATCTCCGAAGCCATGTTCCTGTCACAACAACAGACCCTATTGGGTAGTGAATACCCTCTCCATCAGTGATTGTGGTTGTTAATTTTCTTTTAGGCTCAACACAACAACAAAAATAGTAATCTGTTCCTTCTTCATTGTTCTCTTCTCCAAGAACTACATGTTAGAGTATTCGGGTATTTACTTGATTAATTAAACATTCTTTGTTTAATTATTTAAGTTTCCTTTATCTCTATTACACTTAAGCTAACTTTAGGTGCATATAATTAATTGTTTTAATTAATTATTATGTGCAAACCTAGGTTTTCCCTTTTTAGGGTTTCTTGACCTATTAAAGGTTGAGTTCTTTCTTTTCATTGTAAGAATCACATTACATATTTTTGTGAATATTGAGCTCTCTCTTTTTTGAGCATATTCTCTGTGTTTTGTATGTTCTTCATATTTTGCTTCATTGCTTCTCCTTGTAACAGGTTATTCGGCTTGCAGAAGATCTTCAGGCTCCTGTGGTGTTGTATTTTCTCAACTCCTATATGGTATCAGAGCATGGATCTGCAGTTGCCTGTTCTTGTTTTGATATTTTTGGCTTTGGAAGTAGATCTGGGGTTTCAGGAATTTTTTTGTGTACCTAGGGTTTGAGCTTTTTTTTTGAGCACTTTGGACCTAAACGAACCTCACCATCGTGCTCAGAAGGCCCGAAAACCCCTATGGTCATATAAAATTTGACCTATTTTGGTTCCTGAGCCTCTGGGAGCAATTTTTTCTCAGATCTAGGCCGTACGGCCCTAGCACGCAGATCGAGAAAAAAATTTAAAAAAAAATAAAAATTTGCCTTTTTACGGCATGCAGGCCGAAATTTTCCGGACGCTGCCGCTGTTCCTCCGGCTCCCGCCGCCCACGATCTTCCTCCACCAGCATGTCTCCCGCCGCCAGCGAACTGCCCCCCGCCGGCCACCGCATATCGCCGCTCCGGCTCCCCGCCGGCCAGGTCCGCCGTCTCCGCCTCCCTGCGCTGCCGCCGCCGGCCAGTCACAACCCGGGCGCCGCTCACCTTCCGGCCGCCGCCTACCAGCACTGCCGGCAGCCCGGCTCCGTCCGCTCCCCGGCCGCAATTTTTTTCCGGCCGCCACCGGTGTGCCACCGGATCTCTGCTCCCTAGCCACCGGACCACCAACAGGCCACCAGACCTCTTTTTTGGGCCTTTTAAGGGGGTGTTTGGTTTTTTGGCCCTATCTTGGGCATACGGAGTCGAATTTTGGTGAACGAATAGGCGTCGGAAAGATGGTTCTGAAGCCAACCTCATGGTGTTGGTAATTTCTTCCAATTTTACTGTTTGACTATGTTTTTTTTACAGTCAAATTGAGGTCTCTATTTTGCACTCCGGGAGACGTAGAATGAGCATCCGACCTCCGTTTTTCGAAAACTTTATATTTTCGGAAAGCGTGTTCTGTGTACTTTCCAGAAATTTGAGTTTTTTTCTAGATTCTGGTCCATGCATATTTTATTCAGTTTTTTGCTTTTAAGCACTCTGGTGGATATCGTGGTTGTTTCAGGTCCTGGGATCTCTTTTCTGAGTAGGGTGTCTCTGTTTTGATTCTCGTTTCTATTTCTAGTCTTCTTATCATTGTAGCTTGTAATTATGCAAACGCACTGAGATAAAGTGCCATCATGCATTGTTTACTTGGAATCTTGCATATCTTGTGTCTAGTTGTACATGCACTGTTGATCAAGTGCCATGAGGGGGTTGATGTTTGCCTTTGTTTGCCATCTTCCTTTGTCAAGTGAGTGTTCCTTCCACGACATTCGCCTCATGATGATGTGTCTCAGCACCTTTGATGTTCTTGGTTCTTCATCATGCAGTTGTTTTTGGTTGTCTTTTTCAGTGTTCCTGTCCCTCTCCCACTTCCGCATTATGGGGAGGTTTATCCTGTTGGTTCTAATGCTTCCGTGGTTCGATTGATCAGCTCTTCAGGCTTTGGTTTCTCATGCCATCTGTATCTTCGATTTCAGTTGTTTTGCCTTGTTTGCCTCCTGATTCGAGTAGTGTCATTTGAGGGCACTCATACAGATTACAATCTTCTCTACCTGGTCATGTTCTAGTTCAGTGGATGTTCTTCAGATCAGCAGTTATTCTTCGACAGAGTTTGCAGGGTCTTCATGCTTCAGTGATATTTTTTCCATCTCTTTTTGGAGTAGAGTTTTGTTCCCACGTGGTTTTCTCTATTTCTCCAGTTCATAGAGATTTCATTGTATTTGGGTACCTGATCAGGCCTTGTTGCCGGGACCCATCTTTCATGCTTTCAGTAGTTGTTCTAGGTTTTAGCTTCTCCCTAAGTCTAGCTTAAGGGGGGGTGTTAGAGTATTCGGGTATTTACTTGATTAATTAAACATTCTTTGTTTAATTATTTAAGTTTCCTTTATCTCTATTACACTTAAGCTAACTTTAGGTGCATATAATTAATTGTTTTAATTAATTATTATGTGCAAACCTAGGTTTTCCCTTTTTAGGGTTTCTTGACCTATTAAAGGTTGAGTTCTTTCTTTTCATTGTAAGAATCACATTACATATTTTTGTGAATATTGAGCTCTCTCTTTTTGAGCATATTCTCTGTGTTTTGTATGTTCTTCAGATTTTGCTTCATTGCTTCTCCTTGTAACAGGTTATTCGGCTTGCAAAAGATCTTCAGGCTCCTGTGGTGTTGTATTTTCTCAACTCCTATACTACATACACATGACCTGCATTTTATAAAGTGTTAATTAATACCAAAATTAAAGTATGATGTACAGCAAAATGAACCAAAAAGAATACTTGCAAAAAAATTAACTCAAAAAATCACCTGAATCCACTAGGTCTGATACATGGTCAAAATCCATTGATGTCTCCATCTGGCTCAATTGTAGTGCTTTGGGAATTTGATATGAATCAATGGGAACCAATAGTCTACAAGACTATTTGTCAACCCACTCTTCTAGTTCACATTCTTCCCACAAACAATAGATGCATTAAGAGCAAAAACATACCATCTATCTAATATAAATTACCAGTGAACTTGAATTTGAACTCATGAATGAGTGCATGTCACTCGATCTTGCAACTCTACAACAATCTAGATAGTTTTCAATGTTAGATTCAGTAATCAACCAAAAATATCTACGAACCAATGACGTACCTAGATTACTTGGACCCATCATAGACCTACACCATCACACAATTGTTTATGCATCTACCAACTCAACACCAGCTTTGTACTTCAATTCTTCCCTGGCTAGGGCTCTTTTCACACATGCTCCTACACCATCGTGCTCTCCCTTACCATGTCCAGTCTAACTGAAATTCCAAAAATGTTGTACACCGCTTGTCACATGCATCCTTGTCAGCCAATAAAACATCCTTGCATTCTTGAATTATGCGGTGCAATTATCTGACCATATTAAGTGTCGGTTGTATCGTATGTTCCTTTCCCTTTAACTATCATAGAAAACTTTAAAGCATCCTTGTACAAACTCTTATGAATGAGTATGATCATCACTTATGTAGAAGTGATACTCTCTTACAACCTTTCTATCCTCCTCTATGCTATCATCTGCATGCATGAATGCTATGTGTAAAAAAATAGAAACTTGTGTAGAGTGTTAATATATGGATTGCACTTCATTTTGAGGTTGTATAGTGTAATTTTCAGCGAAATCGATGATAGAGACAATGGTGCCAAGAGGAAATGTGTCCTTATACAACTTGAATTGCTCATCTAACCATCAAGCTCTATATGTACGCATTATGTACTCATAAACTAGTTTCTCTTGAAACATTTTCATAAATTGAGCTACACATATATCATTTTTCACTAGCTCACATCTCTTCAAATATTTTCCATCTTTAACTCCATATGTGACTGTTTTGTATTTTCCGAAAGAAACTAGTTTCATACCAATTTCATGTGTGCTCTCCAAATGTATGCATCTTGGTAAACATTGCAAACCACCACATATAGCACAAGAACCTTCCAAACAAGGCATCTTATAATAAATGCAACCATAATGTCTATTACATAACACACTTGAAATAAATTCTCTTGCCAACTTAGGAGGTGCTTGTATATTACATTCCTGCAAAACATCGTTAGTGTGCAAAGTAGAACAAATATGATGAAAAATATCATAATGCATGGAAAATTCAATATGCATCCTACAACAACACATGGTGCATACATGATTAATCTTTATATAAAAAGGTTTTGCCATTTCAAAAAATCTTTGAGAAATTTTTATTTGAGGAAACTTTTGAAGGAATCTTTCATAAAATTTAGTTTGAGTCATATCCAAATAGTATTTCACATGTGGCTCACGATTTTTGGACCCAATTCGCCTTCTAACAACATCTCTCTGGTTGGGCGATACTCTTGTGTTGTCATGCCAAAAATTTTCAATTAATGTTTTTAGTGCATCTACAACAACCTTGTCTTTGCGTGGTAGTCTACTCGAGAATGCCCAAAGAAAATTATTGTTAGGTTTCTCTATTTGTTCTCACCTCTTTAATGCTTTACTTAATGTTGTTCTACTAACGTTTAATGACTTACTTGTTTTCCTTATCAAACAATCTTTTTTTGTTTTCTTGCTCATTATGGTTGATGTAATGACATGTCGAGTAGCATTAGAATCTTTACTATGTGATTTTGAACCAATAGATTGATATGCATCAAATAGATTTCTGACAATAGTTCAGATTATATTCAATTGCATTAGGTGCATTATATTCATTTGGGAAATCGAATTGAGATGTTGAGGTTGACATACCTTCTTCTCCCATTGTTCTTATGTCACGCAATGTCTTCATATGCTGCCTTTGTCTTTCCTTTTGAGCCACTCGTTATTCCATCGTTCCTCGCTTGTTCTTTCCCATGGTTGAGATCGGTTGACCTAAATAGAATCATATTACATATATGTGTAAAGAAAAGTTCATAAATAAAGAAATAAACAAAAATATGCATCTTATCACTTTTTTTTGGAATCAAACTATTAAACAATCACAATTCAATCATTTGAAACCATGCAAAAAAAAAAAATTACTAAAAACAACAATTCAATCATTTAAAATCATGCAAAACCAAAAACTTCACTTACTTTTATGTATACAAACAGTGATAGAAGTGCAGACATAGTTCCAGTGGGGCCTTCAACATCCTCAAAAACTTCTTTTGAGGCCATTGACGCTCTTGGGTAGCTAAAAATATGTCTATAAACTACGTATGCGCTACATTGATAACCGTGTACGTGCTATTAGACCATAAAATGTTGATGAGCCCAACTATATTCTTTTTTCCCATTCAGGGCTGATGAGTAGTGTGTACGTGCTACTAAGCCTAAAAATGTTATCCCAAGGTATTGAATAATGGGAATAGTATCCCGTACACGCTTATGAGTAATAAGTACCAGCGTACGGTCTACTAAGCCTTAAAAAAGTAGAGAGGTAGAGGGAGAGAGAGAGAGAGAGAGAGAGGAGAGAGAGAGAGAGAGAGAGAGAGAGAGAGAGAGAGGGAGAGAGAGGAGGGAGAGAGGGAGAGGAGATAGGGAGAGGGAGAGAGAGGGAGAGAGGGAGAGGAAAGAGAAGAGAGAGGGAGAGGGAGAGGAGAGGGGAGAGGGAGGAGAAGAGGGAGAGGAGAGGGGAGAGGGAGAGAGAGGGAGAGGAGAGGGAGAGAGGGAGAGAGAGAGAGAGGGAGGGAGAGAGGGAAGGAGGAGAGAGCGAGAGAGAGAGAGAGAGAGGAGAGAGAGAGAGAGAGAGAGAGGAGAGAGAGAGAGAGAAGAGAGAGGGAGAGGGAGAGAGAGGGAGAAGAGAGGTAGAGGGAGAGAGAGAGGGGGAGAAGAGGTGGGAGGGAAGGTAGAGAGAGGAAGAGAGGGAGAGGGGGAGAGAGAGAGAGAGAGAGAGAGAGAGAGAGACGAGAGAGAGAGAGAGAGAGAGAGAGAGAGAGAGAGGGGGGGGTGGGGAGAGGGAGAGAGAGGGAGAGGAGAGGGGAGAGGGAGAGAGGGAGAGGAGAGGGAGGAGAGGGAGAGGAGAGGGGAGAGGGAGAGAGAGGGAGAGAGGGAGAGGTAGAGGGAGGAAAAGAGGGGAGAGGGAGAGAGGGAGGAGAAGGGAGAGAGAGGGAGAGGAGAGGGGAGAGGGAGAGAGGGAGAGGAGAGGGGAGAGGGAGGGGAGAGGGAGAGAGGGAGGGAGAGAGGGAGGAGAAGAGCGGGGAGGGAAGGTAGAGGTAGAGAGAGAGAGAGAGAGAGAGAGAGAGAGAGAGAAGAGAGAGAGAGAGAGAGAGAGAGAGAGAGAGAGAGAGAGAGAGAGGGAGAGAGAGGGGTCTTAAGCGGTCATATGGTGGGCTAATAAAATGATATATTAAATTTAAAGTTATGAATAGAACATCATACAACGAGACTCCAAGCGAACAAACAACAAGGCTTCACTAAAAAGCAATTGTAAGAGCTTGACCTAACCCTAAGAGTACTTCCTAAGTTTTAAAACATATGATATTGATTGTGACTATAGGATTTACACACTTGATTTCTTTTCATGGGTATGTACCATTCCTTGAGTTGTTTGACAAGTGATGATCATCATATACTACCACTGCCATGCATAAAACAACTTTAATTTCTTTAGGTAACAGGTGTTGTGTAACAACATGGGAACTCTCGCATACCCCACCACTATCATTCTATAGGACATCATTTGTGTTACTCTTCATCTTTCTCTTCCTACCTGTTGTTTTCTTTTGAAAAACATATTGTAGGTACTCTGACTCATCATGTTGCTTTGTTGACACTATTTTCCACATCTGCTCTACTCATCAAAAACACATTCGAGAAGAATATTTCTATAGGTTTTCCTTGTTTGTCATGGTAATACACCTATGGTTCAATTTCCAACCCTATTCTTCCTATTCAATATACACACAAAAATCCATCAGTCAATTTTTTTAGGAGAGGATACATGATCAAAATCAAAGAGGAAGTTGGAGATAAGAAATAAATTCACTTACTTCTATAGCAATGCAGACACAGTTGCAGTGGGGTATGGAGGGAGAGAAGAAGAGAAAGAGGGATGGGGTATGGAGGAAGGGAGAAGGAGAGAGAGAGAGAGAGAGAGAGAGAGAGAGAGAGAGAGAGAGAGAGAGAGAGAGACCTTGTATGCGTTTGAGAGGGAGAGATGATACACTTACATGTGTATATATATGTTTAATATATTATATGTATATAAACATATTATATATATAATGTCATATTATACACATATTATATATTACATATTATATGTATATACACATATGTATACATAGAATGTCATATTATACAACAGCGCGTACCACGCTGTTTAAAGGGAAACAAGCGCGTATGCGCTTCTTACACCATACATACCCCGTACGCGCTTTTGCCTGTTTAGGCTTGGAAATAGGCCTGGATGACAAAGCTACAGATTGGAAGTTTGATTTCCCTCCATTTCTCTTATTTTTGACGTGTTTTATTTTATCAACTTGGTTTATCAACTTTGTCATCATCAGGTTTACACTTCATAAAGTGGGTATTTCTAAAATTGCCACCATATTTTCACCCATCTTCTGAGCTTTCTAACCATATAATTTGTTTTCAATTTGGAAAACAATAAAATATTATTATTGAATTTCATTTACTAGTGTCTCCATAGTTCTCACAGACATAGGTGCACCATTTTTTGAATAACTTTTGATATAAGTATCCAAATTTAAAAAACTTTATATATTACTGTAGTGCACTTGATTCTTTACAATTTAAAAAAAAAAAATTGTATTTTTTATTCGTTTAGTACAACTTATGCTTCACCCACGAATAGGTACCGAATTTTCAGGATGTGCTCGATTGAAAAAATCATTAAAAAAAAATACTCAACAAAAATTACAAAAAAATACACATCGTCTAGTGCTCACTCTTAACTATCTTTCTGCCAAAGGATTTGTCAAAATACTAAATCTAACTATGACTTTTTTGATGTGCACGTCAGACACTATGTTATGTTTTTCTGAAAAAAATAGGGTTAGTTTTTCATGTGCGAAGGATTTGACCCCCGTAATCTTATCCAATTTTGAAAACGTTTAGTAGTTTGCAAACTAGATTCAGAGTACTACAATATTTGTTCTTTGATTTTCTTCATATCTTGAGTGGATGACTTTCAAATTTTGCCTCTAAGTTCAGGTTCACTTGATTCCAGGAAAAAGGTGTCCACTTATACCCCCCTTTTTGACCACCATCTTTGTGCACTTACCAGAGGCTTACTGATTTTAATAAAAAAATCACACATTGCTTGATCATGTCATAGGTTTATGTTGTCCTGGAGATATCTAAGGATAGATTTATGACCCTAATTCGTGAGGGTGCCCTACAGATCTATAGGGAAGATATTCAGTTAGTCTATTATTTCAAAAAGCATATGGATATGTTACACCTGAAGGAGATCAAGGCCTTGACTTAGTACATGCAAAAGATCAAGCTTGAAGATCCAGATGTGCTTCCTCCTAGTTATGGGGAGAAAATCATAGGAGAACAGTGAACATGGTGGCTTTCTCTGTTACTTTTTTTGTATAGATAATGAGACATTTTTGTATTAACCCCTCTTATATGATGTTCATATTGTAATACTTACTCAGTAGATACAGGGCTACGACCTATTTTTGGTATGCATGTAAATAGGGATTTTGTATAGAAGCAAGAAACAAAGGATAGGCAATGCAAGATATATGTAAAAAATAGGACACCTAATAATATGTTGTATATGTTCTGAACTATCTTGATATAAAAAAAAAAATTATCACTGAAAAAAATGGCATGGCATGAGAGACATCTCAAGAGGTTTTTAAAACCTCTTTTTTCATTTTATGTCCTTATTTTGGATCAATATAAAGGATGGAAAATAGTATGGACGATGATAGAATATGGATAGGATAAGAAAGATCAAATATAGATAAGACATGAACTGAAAGTTGGGATAGATTAAGGGATAGTAAAAAAAGATTGCAATAAGCCAAGGAATATAGTGGAAAGGTTGTAATAAGATAATGGATAAAGATTAAAAGTTGTGATAGACTGAAACCTATGAACATGATGCATGACGTTCATGATGGTCCTCAACCTTGTCAAGATCAAAGTTGGAAAAGGGAATATGGATATGAGGAACGATAGGATAATGGAGGGTATGATAAGTGTAATAGGATAATGACAAAATAGAATAAATGAAACCTTCTACCACGTATGGTATGCAAGAAGTTTGTAGATTATGCATAATGCATTTTTTCTATGTTTTCATCATGGTACTTGCCCAAGGCACCTGTTTGCCAGGTTTTCACCAATGGATGAATTATTTTTCATTAATTATTTTTCATACTTTTTTCTTTTCTTTTCTTGATTTCACACAAGGCACCTCTTTGCCATATTTTCACCAAGGTAATAATTTCTTTGTTTTTCACTTTTTTTTTTTATATTTTGACTTCAACAAAAAAAGGACACATGATAAAGGATGGAAAACTGCCTTAAGCATCTTGTTGTTTGAATAGTAGCTCTAAAAAATGGACCATGAGTGTTAAAAGTATGCTCAAAGTCATTGGTTTGATAATGACATGGAAATGAGATTGGAATAAGGTAAGGATTTACACAAAATATTGGAAAAGAGGGTTATCCAAAGGATGAAAAATATGCATTGGGTAATGGATAAGGTATTGGAAGGATTGTGCCTGAGCTTGAGAAAATGGAAATGCTGGCCAGATCAACATTGGCACACACCTTGAGGGGTGTTGAACTGATTGAGGAAAAGTGGGTTTTGGATTTTGAGATTTGGATGAAGGAAAGGCTAGGGATTTTGGGACATAAGGAGCCAAAATGGATGAAGGAGGTAATGGAGGAATATATTTGAAAGGTTTGTATGGAAGAATTGAAATTTTGGATGCCAATTTTGATGCTTTGTTTTGTGCTTCTATGAGCTACTTGGAAAACCACATTGTTTTTTATTTTTCATACTTTTATGGTTCCTTAGAATGCATTTCTTGCACAAGTGCCTTAGGAACCAATATATTTTTTGACTTTTATTTTTGATAAATTAGCCTTTGTGGCCTTTTGGAATTTTCTTTATCTTTTTTTTTATCATATTTTATTTTATTTTCACATGTCAATTAGATGGGACATGTCAATTCTCGAATACATGTAGATTGGTTGACTTATGAATTTTATACTTGGAATCAAAATTGCTTGGAGGGGGAAAGGAATGCATGTGTGGATAGGAGTAAAATGGATATTTTGGATGGATAAAAAGTTCTCAAGGATGTGTGTCTTTTATAACTTTTAATAGGGAGCGAAGGGATATAAGGACCTAAAATGGATGGAAGGGATGAAGGGGAAGGCGTATATTTGGATTTAGGTTTGGTAGGGATACCAACATTTTGAATAATGTCATTGAGGCTATGACCATTAATATTTTCTTTGATATGGAGGAGTTCTTTCTTGTGAAGGTTTACCCCTTTGCCTTTATAAATATTTTGACCCGTAGGATACTCTTTTCTTTGAGAAGAAGATGTGGGTCCATTGCGAGGTGCATATGGTATAAAAGTAATGATGGAATCATGAAGTGGGTCAGACTAGACCAAAGTGGAGGAACCCATTGTGTATATATGGTATTTATGAAAATCTTGCACCAACATGTTAGAACCATGAGGGTGATTAGGATCAATGATAGGGTCTTCATGAGATGGAATGATAGGGAGGATCCTAAATTGCTTGAGTCAGCCTGACTCACTCCAAGGATTTCTTCCTAGCCTAACCCGGGAATACATCACTCTATTCCCCTAATCCACTCTAGGTCCTCACTACCAAGGGTTGATACTCTACATTTTATGAAATCACTTTTGTAAATCCACCAACTCACTAATACATTGAATATAACTAGACACCTTGCAGGGTTTTCTCTACCATGGACTATTCCTACAACTTCTTCTAAGTTGTTCTCCTCCTCATGCATGGGTCTTTCTTCCTATTGATCCCTTCTTCCCCCTAATCTGAGGCCAATAGCCTAGATTCCAATCTACCTTGCAAGTGATTCCTCTTGGTCACTAATACCTAGTTGGGCTATCATCAAGCTCACCTAGGGCTAGTTTGCTGAAATGGTCGACGCCATTCCCTGGTCCTCTACAAATGGAACTCTATTATACATGACTGGCTCTTCTTGACAACTTCCAATGGTCGTGTGGATCCCATGATGGAGTCTCAAGGAAAAGCCATATTTACAACTACTTATCACCAACGCAAAGCAAGAAACAAAAACATGAATTTATTTACAGTTCCAAGCTTGGCACGAACTCAGAATTGGACTCACAAAACAAAGAAAAGAAACATCTACATTATGTAAGTTATCACTTGAAGATTTAAGCCATGTTAGCAACAGAAAAGAAACCAGAAAATGATCTTTCAATTGTTATTCAAAAAGAAGTATGTTCTTGTGGAATCAACACTTCCGACAATTCCAATCTAACCTGTCCAACCTATTATAGAATGCCCATTGGGTCTTATATATCCTCCTATACATCTCATGAATCATCTTTAATGGACGAGATTCCAAATTGACACAATCGGTTTCTGTTTGTAACCATCTTTTGATTTCCATAGGGTCATCAGGTTAGTACCACAACCCCTATTCGAACATCTGATAGCAATTTAGAACTCACTCTATTTTCTATTGGGTCATCGGAGTAGCCTCAAAATACTTACTTTGATGTCTGATGACATTTCACACATCACGCACTTCCACATTGGTTTCCATCGGGTCATCAGGTTAGCAATAAGACATTCTTGTCGATGGCCGATGGTGCATGCCTAACAAAAAGTCTCCTTATCGGATTCTTGGGGTATCTCTAAACAAGTTATGTCGATAGCCGATGGTGTGCTCCAAACTGCATGCTTTCCCATCCAGTTATCAAGCGGCACAAAAACAAGTGATGTTGGTACCCGATGGCTCCTTTTGAACTCACTCTTCTCGCTCCATTCCGCTGGTGACTTCATCGACTCATTGGGTAGGTAGAAAAAACTACCTCTGATAGTTTGATGGTTTTCTTTGACTCACTCCAACTGCTAGCGACTTCATCGATCTATTGGGGTAGGTAGGAAACAATCCCACCAATGACCGGTAGCACCTAAAAAGAACACCAAGCTCCAAAAATACAACCTAATGGACTCGAATCAGTCATTACGCTGAAATTGCCAAAATTACAAAGGGTATTTTCTCACCCTTAGGTGCTCCTTCCCTTATCAAGTTGTCGAGGTATCTCTAAACAAGTTATGCCGATAGCCGATGGTGCACTCCAAACCACAGGCTTTCCCATTGGGTTATCGGGCGGCACAAAAACAAGTGATTTTGCTATCCGATGGCTCCTTCCGAACTCACTCTACTCACTCCATTCTGCTGGCAACTTCATCGGCTCATCGGGGTAGGTAGAAAACACTACCTCCAATAGTCCGATGGTCCTCTTTGACTCGCTCCAACCGATGGTGACTTCATGGGCTATCGAGGTAGGTAGGAAACAGTATCGCCGATGGCCGATGGCACCTAAAAATAACTCCAAGCTCCAAGCATACAACCTAATGGACTCAAATTAGTCCTTATGCCAAAATAGCCAAAATTGCAAAGGGTATTTTCTCACCCTTAGGTGCTCCTGCACCATGGAATGGGGGGAATAATGGGATCATCAAAATAAATGAGGTCTTGGAGTGTATATGGAGGATTAAGACATGGAGATGGAGGAACAAAGGGATCTTGTAGGGGATTTAAAGGGATGATATGGTTTGGTGTTGGACATGAAGCTAAAAGGATACTTTGATCTTGACAAGGAGGAAGATCATTAGATTCCTCTTTAAAGGTGCTCTTCTCTTAACTTTCAATGGGATCATCAAAAAGGATAGAGGGGATATCTTGATCTTGATTAGAAAGTGAAATTCTAATGGGATTTGGAATGGTGTAATGTTCTTGGATATAATTAATAGGAATAGGGGGGTTATCATGAGTATCTAGGAGGATGGAATCTTGGTCAGCAATTGGATGGGATGACAAGGTTTCGAGATCTTGATCTTGATTTATTTTAGAACTTATTTCTTTGTGCTCTAAATTATCCTCTTGACCTAGGGTTGGACTTTGGATATACATGGGGGATTCGGGAAGGGAATCAATTCTTCAACCTAAGGGAGACTTGGACTTTGAATGGGATCCTCTAAAATGGGTAGTGGCAATGGGTCTAGGATTTTTTTAAGAATGGTAGGGACTTGAATCATGAATTGGATTACCTTGGAAATCTATTATGGATAGCCCTTGGGAGAGCACCCTTGGGTGTATTTTTTGATTAGGATGATATGGGAGGTTCTCTTAAAGCTTCACGAGGTGTAGGAATAGATGCCACTAGAGATTCAATTTCCTTATGTCGGGATGAGCCATTGGCAGACATGGGTATATGATTTTTAACTTTCTCAGAAAAATCACTTAGGATTTTTTGTAGGAGGTGTTAGAAGAGACATCCTTCTTTAGAGAAGAATTTGAATCCTTATAAGGTTTTGACACAATTGGGTTTGGATTTTGGACTTGTTTGAAAGGAATCTTGTTCTAGTTTTGTGCTACATTTAGATTTTTGTTTGGGTTTTGGTTGAATGAGATTTGATTTGGGACTTGGTTAAATTGTTCTTAAATGTTTGAAATTTGGCCTGGTGTAAGTTACAACTTTTGTTTTTAAATTTTTAGTTGTATTTGTTGATACTCAATAGTTTGTTGAACCAATTGTTGACATTATGTAGTTGGTTGGGTATATTGTTGAAATTACACCATTGGTTGTGTTGGAACATTGGTTGGATATGTTGGACCATCGGTTGGATATGTTGGACCATTGGCTGTGTATGTTGAACCATTGGTTGTGTTAGATTGACCTATGGCTGTATCAGATTCAATGAAATTTAATTTGAGATTTGATTAAATGGAGTTTGATCAAATGAGGTTTGACTTGAGATTTGGTCGAACGAGGTTTTATTTGGGATTTGATCAAATGAGATTTGATTTAGGACTTCATTGAAAAATTTTCTCGTTTCTTGAAATTGTTTCATCGTGTCTATTTGTGAGATGAGAGTTGGCATGTTTGATTGTACAATGAGATATTTTGCATGAATTGGTTCAAGGTTTGGGTTTGGACCTTGAAATTTTTGAAATAGTTTTATCATTTTGGATCTATTCTTTTTATTGCTTTTCACTTTTTGTTCTAAGATCTCTATTTCTCAAGATAGGTTGTCCTCTAGTTTTCATATTTGGACACTTTTTTTCATCATAAGAATTTTAATCTAATTTTTGGGACATGTATAAATTAGGTTTATATGATTAATTGTTCAATTTTGATGACATGGTCTCATAACAAACTTGGGATCTCATTTCAATAGGAATTTCACTATGCAATGCAACTAATGGAATTGAAAAATGCAACCTAAAAGGATGGCAATGCAACTTATGTTTTTGGGATGTTTTGAATTTTTGAAATCTAGGACAAGAATGGAATCTGTGATTTTGGACTTTTTAAATTTTGGAATGATAATGATATGAAACTAAATACGACCTTATAAAAATGATGATGAAATCTATGACAAGAAAGAAATCTATGTTTTTGGTCTTTCCAATATTTGGACAAACTTTTGGAATACAAACCTAAAGATACAACATTGGGAAATTGAAATGAAGTCAAGACCTTAATTGATAAAAGGAAAAAGGACCAAATGATGATAGGACAAATGACAGTGCATCACCAAGTAGATATTCTTGGATATTGAGATAGGTTTGACATGATAGTGTTGATAAAAGGACAATTTTGGAGAAGGTCAAGACTCCCTAACAACTTAGGGGATGATCTAAAGTTTTGGTTTTTCAAGTTTGTAAAACCTAATTTTGAGACTAAATGCAAAAAGTCAATGATAATGATTAAAGACTAAGGATATGATATGGATTTTATATGATCTCAACTTATTATATGATCTAGAGATATGATATAATCTAAGGGGCCTAAGATGACAAACCAATATAGTACAAGAACTAGGGTTTTGGATCATACAATTTGACAAAACAATGTAATGGGAATATGTGGTGGACCAATTATTTGGAATATGCAAAAGGAAACTTAAGCCAATACCTAATTTTGGGATAATGATAATGTAATGAATGATAAAGGCCTAGGAAAATGATTTTGAACCTAAGTGCAAAAGGGAATAATGACTATGTAATGGACTAAATATGAAAGGAAATTAATAGTTCCCAAG
This sequence comes from Cryptomeria japonica, assembly GCF_030272615.1. Taxonomy (NCBI): domain Eukaryota; kingdom Viridiplantae; phylum Streptophyta; class Pinopsida; order Cupressales; family Cupressaceae; genus Cryptomeria; species Cryptomeria japonica. The sequence continues at coordinate 224,257,493 of NC_081407.1, read as the reverse complement.
ACTTAAGTTTGGAATATGCAACACCTAACCCTAAGTGACATGAACTTTGAAACCAAGGTATCCAATTGTTTAACTAGCCATGTTATTAATAACTATTTGAAGTTGGATGATAACTTAGAGTATTTTCAGACAAGTTTTGACTTTTTTTTAAATTTATTTTGTTTGAGACATGTTTTGGACTATAGAAATTTTGTTTGTTTTTTATAACCAAGTTTTTTTTATAAACTTTTGTCTTTCTTGTGATGTATGTGACCTTTGTTTATATTGTGAACTTTTAATAAGCATAGAAATTAGAATGGTTGTTTGACTTTTTGCGTAAAATAAAAGGCACAAAATAAAAGAACATTCAATTACAACCCTAAAGTTTGGATAGGACAATACTTGTTGAATCCCCTTGCCCAAAATACCACATTCAGTTGGATAGATATAATCTTGGTAGCATGGGATCCCCTCCATGGAACTCACTTCTTGAGCATACCAAGCTTCTAATTTCTAAAGACCAGAAGATCTTGAGAAATTTTCTATCTCAAGTTGAAGGGTACATGACGGGTTTCTTTCACATGCACATATCACAATGCCTGAGTCAACAAGTATAAGGTAAGGTTGCTAAAAATATTTAGCTCTTAGTGGGTGAACTTCAATGGAACTTTGTGTCTATCATGTGTTGGTGACTCAATTAAGAGCCTATCCCAATCCCCATAAGAGGATTTATACTCATCTCACACAAGTGTGGATACTAAGTGAACCTATCCAATAGACCAAGTTCACCAAGTAATCATAGATTTCCCCTAACTTATTAATTATATAGCAGGTTGGAGAAGTACCTCTTGGGTCATTCCCTCTCACTAGCCAAAATTGAACTCGAAAGGGCATCCCTCTATCAAAAAAAAAAAAAAGGAGTGTCGCTAACTCTTTTCTCTTGCACCCAAGACCATGAGAGATAGGGGGGAGAATAGTGTGTGTTAGTAATGGGTCCACTCACACACACAAGTGTGCCCAATCACAGATTATAGATGTTCATTTATCCCAAATCCAAATGTGATTTAACTACTAAAAATGAAGACACTTTGTTTTATGTTTCAATCTTTGACATTGCCTTGCATCAGATACATTAGCAGTTTGCAATTTTTAAACTTTGACTTGCATTTACCACAAAGTTGCCAACAATGTCAGAAACTCAAGAACTATAAATCACCAAAACCATTGTAATCTTAAGCCAAGATAAATGTAGTATTTTCATATTCAAACATGTCGAAGGTTACAACAAATCATCTCAGATAACCATGATTAAATTAATCCATTTAAATTGTGATTCTTTGACCTCTTAGATTGATCTATGTGAACCATGTCTAATTTACCACCCTATATGAATCTAGATGAAATTTACATGAATGCAAAATTAAATTACCAACCTAAATTAAGCTAACTGAAAGTTGTGTGAACGCAAGATTAATTTACCATCCTAGATTAATTTAAATGTAAGTTGCATGAATGCAAGATTAATTTGCAAACTATACAACCTGAGTTGGCCTAGTGGTGGAGAACTTGTGCTCTTCAAAGAGAGGTCACAAGTTCAAATCCCATAGGGGGTAGGGTATGTACATCTTATCGGCTTCGGCCTATTATCGATCAAAGAAAAAAAAGATTAATTTGGAAACTTAACTTAATCTAGATGAAAGTTGCATGAATGCAAGATTTATTTGCCATCCTAAATAAATATAAATGAAAGTTGCATGAATGCAAGATTAATTTACCATCCTAAATTAATCTAGATGAAAGTTGCATGAATGCAAGATTAATTTACCATCCTAAATTAATGTAAATGAAAGGTGCATGAATGCAAGATTAACTTACCATCCTAAATTAATCTAGATGAAAGTTGTATGAATGTCAGATTAATTTACCATCCTAAATTAATGTAAATGAAAGTTGCATGAATGCTTTGAAAAAATTGTCCTTTTACAATGTGAGAATTAAACACACCATAACTTTTTGAATTATTATCTAAATCACAAACCATAAAATTAATTGGAAAGGTGATCTAACGAGATATAAGTAACCAAAAAACCATTTGTTTTAATTATACACTTAAATTATTGTGTTATCAAATAATTAGGATGGTTTTCGAAGAAGGATTTGCAATTGCTCCACGAAAAATCTGCAACTTCACAAACCTTTCAAATAACATTATATCCAAACATTTTCATGTCGGGTTAACCAGGAAATGTGATGTAGGAATTAGGTAAAAGGATCATAACATCAAATTACTAAGTCACAAATACTATGAAATGAACCCCTAACACATTCAATAAAGGAATGAAGATGAAATTCTAAGATCAAAATGCAAACCAAAGCATGTATTTCCTTGATTTCTCCTCCATTGTTCTTCTTTATCCTTCAAATGGTTGTTGATCTCACCTAAAAAATGTAAGTGTGATTGCAAGCAAATTGGATGACAAAATGAAGAAAAATCAATAGTGTAAGGATACTAGAAGCATGGTTGTTTAAAATGATTGAAAAAGTAAATCAATTTATAGAGAAAATTCTCTCCAAAATGACATGAAAAAATCAAGGCAAATGGAAGAGGTAAATTAATTCAAAAATGGAGTAATTGATGTGACAAATTGTGAGGAATTTCTATGACAATTTGAGAGACAATTATGCTCATTTATTTTGACAAATTGGCCACAGAAATATCTTCATTATTTATGACATGATTGAGCACAAAAAGTGGAGACAAATTAGTGGAGAAAATAGAGGGGAAAATTAGGATAGAAAAAGGTGGGAGAAATTATAGGAAATGGGAGGCATGAAATTAGGAATGACAAACTATGACAAAATTAGGAGAAAATTTAGGGAGAGAAATGTGGGAATAATTGTTTTTTATTTATTAATTATCCCACAAAAGAGAAATTATTCCATCAAATAAAATATTTAATTGTGACACAAGAGATAGGGTAAATGAATAAAATGGGTCAAAAAAATGCCATGAGGTGATTAATGTGATAAATGAAAGATGACGATCATGATCAAGAAGATAATTGACAAGGACCAAAAGTTGATTAAACCGATAATGACAGAGACCAATAACAAATTGATCAAAATTTATAAGATCGATTTGATAAAGGATCAATGATGAATTGATAAAGATTGACTAGAATTGATGGTTGATTGAAACCAATGACAAATCAATCAAAGATTGACAAGAGATAATTTGATAAAAAATGACGATGATGATGATTAAAATACTACAAATTGATTGATTAATAATTGATAGGGATTGATGCTGAATCGATCAAGATTGATAGAAATTGATAATGATTAAAAATAATACAAATTGATTCAAATTGATTAATAATTGATTGAAACAAGATTGATATTGAAAATTATTGAAGGCAACCCTTATTGCAATCAATTAGGGTTAAAATGATGTCTAATTAAAATTAAAAGTTTATCATGATCATGAAATGACAATTAATTTTAGCATTGAGAAGACCTAATTCAAATTCAAGAAAACAAGATTGAATAGGAAAATAATATAGAAAAATGACACAATGTCAATAGATTGTAAAGATAAAACATGTAACATAGAAGAGATATTAGTAAATGAAAAACCCTAAAGAAGGTGTAAAGTCAAAAATTGAGAGCTTAGCAATTTCACCACTTGAAAGGGTAAAATCACTAAGCTCAATTTTTACTCGGAGAACTTTACATTCAAAAGAGGAGATGAATCTACTAGATCCAATCCTAAAAGGATACAAGGACTGAATACTAAGTAGATTGGTTGAGATTGGAATGTGTTTGACCCTCTTTTGTAAGTCAAATAAGTCAAGTGCTTGAAATAAAGATAAAGTATAAGAAAACAACGAGCTACAGATTCGGGAATTAGTCATGCACATGGATTTGAGAAGTTTGAGATGATTCGAAGTCACTCCGCGAAATTGGGAAAAATTTGTAGGGATCATGCATCTAGATAGGGGCACCCTCCACTTGGTCCTTCGAACTTTCCACATGCCGAAAAGGGTTTTTTCATCTCTGAGAATAAATCTTAATTCCCAAAGTATAGTTGTGCACCTATTTCCCATACATAGAAAGAAGAAGAAAGGGGTTTAGAATAGGGGTTTGCCTAAATTAAACCATGATTTAGAATGAACCTTGAATGAAATACTATAAATGCTTGAAATAAATGATGAAAAGGTTTACCTTCTGATCTACAATAAATGAGGATGATTCTTTGCATCTTAGATGTAATCACATATGTTGTATGAAATGGCATGAACATGACAAAACCCTAAGACAGACACATTCTTGCAAATGAATGATGTGATAATGTTCCAATGGATAATATGCAACCTTGAGGAATGATAGATGATGAATGATTGAATGCTTGATGCTTGAATATAGTCTCCTTTCCTTCTCCACATTTTCATGTTCTCTCCTTATGATTATGTGCTATGCCAAATGAGAGGGGAAGACCTCTTTATATACTTTCGTATTGTCAAATATTTAATTTTCCGACAGAGGCTGACATAGGGGATTCATTTATCGCTCAAAATTGAGATACGGCCTAAGGGCCAATATAGATCCCAATTAGGGAGGACTAGGGCATGGCGCCCTAGTCCTAACCAAATTTGGGCTAGGATCAAAGGAATTTTTAAGTTGTAAGATGCAAATATGAGTTTTAGTTGCATAGAAGAGGCATAAATAGGTCCTGATAAAGCATGGGGATGAGACTGGAAATATGAGGGCCCAAAACATGGTCAAAATTGCAAGGGGTGTAATTTTAGGACACTACATTTAGCCCCCACTTTAGCGGGAGTATGAACTTACACAAATACTCATGGTGAAGTAGAAAAAAGGGAGATGAAGATGAAGAATATGGAGAAAGATCACAAAGAGTATAATATATCACTAATTTCCATGAACTAAGCCCCCAATATTAGGATCTTAACGGCACTCAAACATATGGTTCCCTGGTTCTACCCTAGTTTGGGCCAGGATCAAAGGGCTATACAAGTTGTAAGATGCAAATATGAGGTTTGGTTGCATAGAAGAGGCATAAAAAGGTCCTGATCAAGCATGGGGATGAGATCGATAAGGCGGGGACCAAAAATAAAGTCAAAATTGCAAGGGGTGCAATTTTAGGACAATACAAAAGGTAACATAGACATGTTAAAGTATGACACCATAAGCATGATCATTTTTATGTGTCTATAGGAAGTAGTTAATAGTAGTTTGGGTAACTTACTAAGGTGTTTAGTAGGAAATAAAGAAATTAATTGGGATTGTAACATTGTAAGTTGTACCCTTGTATTCTACATCACATAGGCAACTCTCTTTAAGCTGATTGGAAACATTCTTCATCTCCTTGTTTGTTTGTCCCTATATACTATCTTGTCATCTTACGATCTCACCTTTTTACAACCATGCTAACCATTTGACTAATGAACTCTAATTCGCTATGAAGACATCCATGCAATGCACAAGAGTCCCATGAATATGTCAATCCATAGGTAGTCATTTGAGAATTATGCTTGCACCTTGAAGAGGTCACAACACCTCTATTTGCGGCCACCAACATCAGGATTCTTCTTTAGTCTCTATATCTTATTCATTTGAGCCTATTTTGGGGATTCCTAACCATTTTTGAAATCTCTAAGTTCTTGGCAATCTTCTGGGCCTCTTAGACAATTTTTCCAATCAACCATTACCATAAATTTTGGAGAGTCTTCACTGCTCAACTTCATTTCCATGGGTGATGGCTTCTTGGATGACTCAAGGGGATTTCTCTCTCCTTATTCATTTGTATCCCACAATATTATATTTCTTGTCCTCCATTAAGAATATCTGTATTTTGGTTATCTAGTTATATGTTTATCATTTTCTTTATCTGTGACTATAATTTGAGTTGTCTGTGGAGGTGAAACACCAAAATTGGGGTCTGACTAAGGAAGACCTCTAAACACAACCCCTGAAATCTTCTATCTTGTTTCTGTGCAGGTTCACTATCAAGAAAATGAGATTGCATTGCTTGAGGCTTCAATCATGGACCAGTTGTGACATTTTCTTCTCCATCTTTGTCTTTCCATAGTTGTTGTCATTCTATACATTCTGTTTAATTAAACACAACAACTTTTATTTTTTAGTTTTATTATATTCATACCCACTGTATAACTTTTATACTTTATTTGTATAGGATGTTAGCATGTCGCACTGGTGTCCTTAGTTCTACACATTCTCCCTAATAACAAAGGAACAAAAAAGGTCATCCAAATATATGTGTTGTCAGTTTGTTTTATTTTATAGTTTACATCTCGTGGCTCTCCTTTAGGACTAGTAAAGTGATGTAGAGTGAAGTTCAATTTTTTCCTTGAAGTTCATCACTTTGAGGGTATAAAATCTCATCCTCTACAAGGATATAATTCTACAGCAAGTAGAGCTTGCATATAATAACTCAATAAACTAGATTATAGGGAACACACCATTTGAGATAGTGACCATAGTACATCCTACAGGAGCTACAAAAATTAGATAGATCAGTATGTAAAATAGTAGAGGTGAAAAAGTAGAAGAATTTGTAGGATACATGGAGACATTCCATGAACATGTGTGGAAACATTTGAAGGATATGAACATTAAGTATAAGGAGTATGCAGATGAGAAGCAGAGAGACATAAGGATTTTTTGTCGGAGATGAAGTCATGATATACAAGATAAAGATGAGGAACTATGGACCATGTAATTTTTACCAAAATTTTATCACCCCTAAAATTTTGGTGACCTGTTATAGGTCTTATGTATTGTAGAGAAAAGGTACACAAAAAATTTCTGAGTTTGCTATCTTTATTAAATAAACATGTATGTCATACAAGTATCTTATTTGCAATATGAAATGTTTGAATCAAGAAAGGTATACATTAATAAAACATCTGCATGTAATACATTTTTATTTATACAGTATAAGTTTCTCATACAATCCCACACAAGCCGTGGGAATAGCTAATAAAGTTTCACGCTGATCATAGAAATGCAAACACAAAAGGAACAGAAGAATGTAGGAAGAAGGGAAAGAAAGAACCCATCACTAGCTAAATAGGTTGATGATTTTTGCAGAAGGGTCTTCTAGTCAGCTTCGTAGATCTGAGCATCTCATTGTCTGCTCTATTTGATGACTTGAAATAGAGAGCAAAACGGTTTGGTTAGAGCTCTTGGTTATTCCTTTCACTCTTACATACTCTATACTGCTCCTAATATGCCTACACTACTATAATCAGATTTCAAGTCATAGCAGATCAATGCAAAAAATATGCCATGACATATCAGTGAGAAACATGTTTTTATCTAACTTGTTGGCTTCATTTGAAGATACAGGTTTTCATTTCATATTCATCATGTATGTGGGTTAAAATGGGCTCCCAAAGGGGTTGAGCTCAGTGTACATGTCACTACTCACACAATGACACTAACCAACTTCTAGATATAGGGTACAATCACATCCACGGTTCCACATATTATCACTCAATGACAATATAAACTGCCATTTAGTGGTAGCATATACAATAATGAAAATGGTTGTACTCAATTATAAATAGCTAACTAGACCATCATGTGAATAAAAACAATATTCATAAGCAACAGTTGTCAAAGTTGACAATGTTTTACAAGGAAATTAAGAGAGATAAAATCATATCCATCATAAAGGAAAAGGCGATTGTTTGAATCAATGAGGAGGGAGAATTTTTGGTCTTTAGCATAAGTAACTTTCACAAAATAACAAAAGTTATCAGTTTCATAAAAGTAGAACATCAAGGAAAGTTATCTTTGAATCCAAATACTCTAAATTTATATAGCCAATTATGTAAAAACCAAAAAAAACCTCCTCTTTTGATCTACAAAAATACCTTTTAGCTTACTAAAGACTCAACATAAATACAACATTCATAAAAGGGTTTGAGAATATATTTTTCGAGCATCACTTCAACATTATTATCACTTAGAGATTCCAAGTTTGAAGATTCGTTAAATAATAAGTTAAGGGAGCTTGAAATAGCAGTCAACAAGACACTGAAGTCTTTGCCAAAAGGTAGTAATCAATACATAGTAAGAGGTTTTCAATGCAAAATATAGCTTATCATTTTCAGGAGCAATATCTTTGAAAAGCAGCCCCCTTACTTTTATCAAATAAAGGTAAAATTGTCATTGAGATGACAATCATGAGCCAAAATTTGTCATTAACCAAAGTGCAACAATCAGTTAAGGCCTATAAAGGTACATGTTGGTACTCCAAAGTGTCACAAGCTCTCAAGAATACATAATCTACATATTTGAAGACATAGTTGAAAAGAAAAATGGTATGATGAGTTCTTAATGGTGTGGGGTCAAGGTAGTACACTAACAATTACTAAGATTTAATTCACAAGAAACCAGTCCCAAACCATCACAAATAAATATTTAGGTACAATCATGAGCAGTCCATACAGTGGACCGAGAACACAATCATGAAGATAGTCATTCATAATGTCCAATGCATGGTATCTTAAGCTACAATAAGTCACATGGAAAAAATCATACAAAGAAGCATCTTTATCAAACCCAAAATCTTGGATATTCTTTTGAACCTTCTCAAGATCTAGTTTGAATTTATCTTTAATGTTGAAAATATTACCAAAAGAGGACTTGTTCCATTGTTGAATATTGGATAAGATGGATGCCCTACCTGATCCTCCTTTGAAAGATATGAGAAATGGTACAGATGGATCTATTAATCCCTCTATTCCTATCCTGATTGTGGGGGATGGGTTTTGCCTAGAGTAGAATATTTTTTCTTATGGTATACTAGTTTGCTACCCTAACCAAATAGGTTATACTTGGATGTATGATTTTTCTCTCGCTCAATTTTTTTCTAAAAGACATGAAATAAGATTGCATAGAGTGCAACCTTGATAACATACATAGCCATAAAAATAAAAATGGCCACCCAAAAAAATAGATAATAAAAAAATGGTGAGAGTAGTTTGAGATATGTTTCTTGCATGACCAATTTTAATAATAGTTTGAAGTTTGATTAGGTAAATGCTCCTTTCCCATTAGTCTAGAATTTTTTTGTTGGGCATTTGATGCATAAACAAATATCACATTTCATAATATGATTACCCACTAATGTATATCTAGTTTCCCTTTAATAAAAATAAACCAAATAAACCTCACATATAGTGAATCATTATATAAATTTAAAATTCATTGAGGGCATTGACTATAATCACCTAACCCACCATATTTATAGTTAGAGTCACACATAATTCTAAGATTGGGTAATCTATTGTTGATTTTGTTCAAAAGAATGCCATGGTATCATTTATCCCACTTTAAAAATATGTTGAGATTAATGATTCTAAACATTAAAATAGTTTATTGGTATCACATTTCAAGGGAAATTGATCTAATGGAGGGCACATGACACTAACTAAACCCTAAGCTAAAATAGGTTGTAAATTAGTACAAAAAAATCCACACAACCATAATGCTAGCACAAGTGTATTGCACAATGAGTGACAAGTGGATAGATAAGTTGAATTGCTATGGTGTAAATATTTCATGGTAAATAGTTTCCTAGATCACTCATATGCAACTCACTACTTAAGTATTGGACCAAGGGTGATAACAATTAAATTAAGAAATAGAAGGCATGCAAAATCATAGGAAAATGAAGGTTTATAGATAAAATTTAATGACCAATTGGTAGAGTAGATACCATGAGAGGGAACACCAACTTGTTGGAACTAATAGGTAAGCACAAAGAAAGGATATCATTTGGATTAAAGTGGATCAATCTACTACAAGTCACCATCCAAATAGAACATAATGCATTGGAAATACCAAAAAATTATATGCCAAGACTATTATGAAATAAGACATGGCAAGGGATAGAAAATTCGGTGTAGAGTCATATGGACCACCAAGAATATAATAAGGACCAGGTGAACCCACAATAGTGGGTGAGATTTTTTTGCCAACTTTGACACTGCAATATTCATTTAAAAAAAAAATCAAATTTAGACACCTATTGCTTCTTAACCATAAGGAATTTGTAGATAATGTGAACTAGTGCTTTGTGTCATTTTGTATGTAGATTCTAAATAAAAAAATTGATAATTTCTTAATAATTTTTCTTCCATTTTTCTATCTCCCTTGAAAACTAGTTTTTTCAAAATATAACATTTTAAAAGAGTGATATTCACTCTGTATAGCATAAAGTTTTTTCTATAATATATGAATGTGATTCTTTCGAATTTGGTTTTGTAACATCCATATCTAGTGTTTGCAATTGGTTTTGTAACATTATCTTCAATATTTCATATTTTATTTAAGATTTGAAGTCGAGTTAACTATAATTTTGAAATATGTCCATTTGATGTTACATAATTGTTGTATATGTAATGAAAATCAATTTATTTTTGGTTGTTGGAAAGAGGACTTCAATAGCTACTGCATAAATATGTCTTAGAAAAAGTGGGAACCATGAGAGGGAACATCAATCTACTAGGACTAATAGGTATGCACAAAGAAAGGATATCATTTGGATTAAAGAGGATCCTTCTACTACAATTCACAATCTAGATAGAACATAATGCATAGGAAATTCCCAAAACATAAGATGCCAAGACAATTATGATATTAGACATGGCAAGGGATAGCAAATTGGGTTGTATGAGTACAACTCTATCATGTGAGCATAATAAATACTAAGGGAGTATTTAAGAAAAAATGTAGAGTCATATGGACCACAAAGAATATAAAAAGGACCACTAAATCCTCCATGGAAACACAAGCCTAAGAACTATACACTAATCCTAAGAATGAGAAGGTAAATCTAGTGTTGCCCATTAGGTTGACAAACCACTTAGGGAACCTAGACCAGTGTATACAAACAGACTTCCAAACCTAGAAAAGCTTGAAGATGAGTATATAGGTCTAGTTCACTAGTTTCAACAACGTTGCATGTGCAATATATAATTTGAGTGGTGAATATGTCCCCAAGAAGAGAACAGAATGATGAGTCTCTTCTACTTTGTACATCAAACTATAAAAGAATTTTTTTAATTTTAAACACATTTTTTTTTTGTCACAGAACTAAATGATACATCCTTGTTTAATTCCAATCATAACAAGATACATCGTATATCTATTTGATTTACTATTTTTTAATTTTATATATATAATTCTAGTTTTTGAAAACCCCTTATTTATTATTAGTTAATAATTTCATTTCTAAATTGATAAAAAATGGTCTATTATTTATTTATTTTTAAATTTTGCTTAGAGTTTTTGTGAAATGGTAATGCCGTTCTAGGAAAACCCGTACAAATCTATAAGAATATATAATATCCTCACTATTAAAAGCGTAAAGGCATTTGCACTAAATATTTTGGCTGACAAAAAAGTAAGAGAAAAATGGAGAAAAAAACACCAATGGAAATTATTCCCGCTCTTCCAAATGAAATTAGCAAAGAGTGCTTGTTGAGGGTGCCATGGACTTCCCACTACAAGCTAAACTCTGTTTGTAAAACTTGGAAAAATATTGTAACAAGCCCACTGTTCTATAAGAACAGAAAGAAAATTGGTACGAGTCAGGAATTGATTATACTATTACTGCGTGCTCTAGATGGTTTCACAATAATTATCTACGACCCTCTCAAAAAATCTTTTCATGCCCTGCCCCCCATTCCCCGAGTTTCCATATATATGTTTTGATCACTGCGCTTCTGTCAATCACAAACTGATCCTAATGGGCTTTCTTTGCAAAGAAGAGCTAGGTTATGATAAAATCATTTTCATCTATGATTTTTGTTCAGGTATTCTCTTACTTTTCTCACTCAATAAGATATTATTTCTTCAGCAAGACTAGAAATAGTGTAAATTATAAAATAAAAGATTTAAAATCAATTTTTGAATTGATATAATACTTAAATTTTCTTTTTTTATTTTATTTTATGTTTTTTCAGTTGAAAAGGTTTTAGTTTTACATTAGTTTTGGGAGGATTCTGTCATATAAAACCACCCTCTTTCTTAAACTTAAACTACACATTCTAAAATTTGATCTATTTAGATGAATTTTAATTAAAAACCTAGTATGATTTGAAAGATCATCTAAACAATTATTTTTTAAGAGAACTATGGTCGTTCATATTTGTTTCAGGGAGATGGAAGCGAGGTGCTGACCTTCCTGACAACAGATATCTTTTTGGGTGTTCGGTGGACTCTACTAAAAGACTGATTTACATTGCTGGAGGGTCTGACAACAATGATCAAATTCTGTTGACAGCAGCAGTTTATAGTATAGAGGAAGACAAATGGGAATATCTTCCTCCCATGATTTGGGGTGACTATGCCTGCCACTGTGTGTTTGATGATAACAAGTTATATGTGATGAATCGACATATTATTGGGGGATTTGTGCAATGTTATGATCCCAACACCCGACTATGGAGAGGCATGACAGGTTTCCATGGCTTTACCTATCCTAATCTCAGAGTTGGCTCTACTTGTCACACTTTAACTGCATTTGGACGGTTATTCTATTCTTGCAAAGGGAAAGTTATAGAGTTTGATAAGGTGGAAAATCGGTTCCATTTAGTAGGAACACAATGTCCTCAGTTCTTCATTGTTAATGGTATGACAATGTGGCATGGCCAGATAGTTATATGTGGAAGAATCACGGGAGGTGGCACGGCCTTTTATCTGTTTGAGCCTTGCGGAGTTGGAGAGAATGGACAGGCGGCGAAAGAAGAAAAGTGGACTCTCCTCAGTGCTTACACTTTCGTAGAACTTGGAGATGTCGTCGATTGTTGTGGAACTTTGACATTGTGATACGTTCATTGATCTGTTGACCTTATCTAATATATTCCTTTGGAACTATAAATGCCTTAATGTACTTATTAGCATTCAAGCTATTTAATCCAAATCAAGGTCATCTATCAACAGGGGCTATTAGTCTTATATGGATGAAAACAACCAATGGCTCACAGGTCACTTATTTTCATGCCATTGCCATTAGCTTATTATGCATGCAGGAACATAAAGACCTTGTAAACTATCATTTATTAGCACAAATAACATTCTAATATACAGTATTTGTTTCTGATTCTCTTCATTTATTGTTAGTTCTCATGGGTGGGAGGATTTTGACTAGTAGATGTTTACAAGCACAATCTCCATTGGCATTATAAATTCTTACATTTATCACGGCTCTTAAATACGATAACCAAAAATTCAACATTTATCATATCTCTGTCAAGTCTTGTGATTGTGTATATATGTATTTGATATATTCAACATTTATCATATCTCTCTAAACCCTCTCTTTTGCATTCATTTGACAATGAGAAGCTAAGCCAGTAGCGAGTAAGAAAAAATGTCAACATAAGTGTAACTAATAGAAAATCACACGCTGAGAATATTTCCGCCGAAATAACGTTCTCATATCACGCCCAATCTATGCTATACAGAAGAAAACCATTTTTTAAGCCCAATGTTTGTCACTATATATCTTGCAAATCAGAAAAGAGGATCATGCAAAGAAATATAGGACTGGAAACTATTCCTTCTCCACAGATTTCAGCTTTTCACTACTCACCAATGCCACAAAATAGCTCACTGCTCTTAAGTTTCTTTTCACACCCCCAGCCCGTCTTGTGAATCTTCCCCAGGGATAGCGTTTGCTGTCTTGGTTACCAAACCCCAATCGTTCTTCACGCTGTCCCCCTTTCCTCTTGCTCTAGTCTCCCCTTTTACCACATAGAAATCTCATTCCCTCCCCTCTCAAAATGTGGTCTCCTCGGCTTCCATCCCTCTAGAATAAGCACCATAAAGTGAAATTAATGCATATATATAGAGTCAATATAAAGTTTAACTATATATCATTTATGAATACATATTCATCTATATATATTAAATGGAATATATAGATGAATATATTTAGTTATACTCATGCATGATTGTAAATCCTTATACTTTATATCTATACTACCAGTTGCGTGCGGCATGAATATAAATGATTACATTATAGATTTAATATACATTATCAAATGAAATAGCATTATTCTCCTTATCTCAAGTGGATTCATTAAAAAAAGTCATATCTTATAGTCTAGTGTCAAATTTTAACTATAACTTATCTAAGGCTTTCTACGTTAGGAATGCACTAAATTCACAAGTCAAATATTATATTTTGTGTTCTTAGCCTGATAAATGATGATATTATCCTTTAATATTTTATTTTTATGTATAGTGTTACCCCATTATTTGTCTTAAACAAAATATTGTGTATTGGGTAAATGCACAAAGTTGGGTCCCAATCCCGCAGAAGTCCGTGCGTTGGGAAAAGAGCCCGCTAGAAACGGGTGCCCGATTGTTACAAATCGGGCACCCGTTTAGCTTCTGGTGCCCGAGCCATTAAGAAATGGGCGCTTGTTTAGCAACGGAAAAGAGCCCACTAGAAACAGGTGCTCGATTGTTACAAATCGGGCACCCGTTTAGCTTCGGGTGCCCAAGCCATTAAGAAACAGGCGTCTATTTAGCAACAGGTGCCCGAAGCTAAACGGACGCCTGTTTCTTTCAAATCGGGCGCCCGATTTGAAAAAAAATGAGCACCCGTTTTTGAAATGAATGTATTTTTTTTCTTTAAACAATTTTCCATCATTTTCACTATTCGGAAAATGGGTAGACATTTCAGAGAGCACGGGTACCCATTTTTTTCACCCCAGCTGACCCCCCAAACCATTTTTACCTCTTTCCAGGCATTTAGTTTTATTTTTTATATTCTGTTTTATTTATTTTTATTATTTTTCATAAAAAAATGTTAATATATTGTTATTTTTTAATTTTAATGTTTTAAAGTTTGAAAAATGTCTTTTATTTTATTTTATTTCATGTTTAAAATTGTTTTTAGTTTTTAAATATTGCAAAAAACATGATTAGTAAAAAACACAAGAAAAACAAAAACAAAACGTGAATAGTATTTAAACCATAGGAAAAAAACAAAAAACAAAAACGTAAATGACCAATAAACATTAGACACATAGAACAGACAATAAACCCTGAATAGAAAAACAAACACTAAACCCTAAATAGAAAAAAAAGAATGATAAACTATAGAAAATAAATGAACAACAAACCCTAAAAAATTAACAAACAATAAAGCCTAGATGAAAATCAACAATAAACCCCCCTTCTCTCACACACACATGTACATGTTACCATCTTTGTCATTACACTCTCTCTTTCTCTTGATCTCTCATTATCCCCTTTCTTTCTCACACACACACTACCCCCCCTCTCTCTCTCACACACACACACACACATTAACCCCCCTCTCTTTCTTTCACATGTTACGCTCTCTCTATCATTACCTACTCTCTATCTCTCAAATTATCTATTCTCTCTCTAACTCGTTGTATCTCAAATTACCTACTCTCCCTCTCTCTCTCTTTGTATTTTAATCATGCATAAAAGTCTCAATGTTTAAATTTATATTTTTAATGTTGTAATTAATTGTAGGATTCTTTTGTAAAAGTTAGATGTTTAATTTATGCTTAAATTGAACTTTAAAATGATAATGAATATGAATATGTTTTTTTGTGTGTGTGAAAAATAGGGTTCTTAAATTCGGTAATACTCTAACTATCACTATTAATCCTCACTACTTCCTAACTTATCCCAATCATGAAAGAGGATATGAATATCCTCAAAATAATATTTAACATATGTAATTCTAAACTCCTCAAACAAGGATAATATATTCAAAAGATATGAATCCCAAGTGGTCATGTTTAGAAGGTGATTAATGCCATGTAGACTAAATCAATTGGGTTTATGGAATTGGTGATAATAATCTAAAATAATAAAATACATTTAGGATGGATATTAAGTCTTGATAGGATGAGTACTTGAAGAATGAGACAAGCCTCTGAATTGTCACAACATGCAAGACCTATGATATAATGAATTTCCTCTTAAGCATCACCATCGAAGGGTATGTGATCTTCATCTACAAAGGGAATGAAACAATCTACAATAGGATCCTCTAGGAATGGAGACATATGAGGGTCTTCATGGATCTCATAAAGTATGTTCCAAAGTGTGTGGGGGAAATCAATATCCAATGCAATACACATAGAATCATGATCTTGATACTAGATCAAATCAGTCCTACATGGTCAATGATGTTACACCAAGATTATATAATTTCTAGTGTTTCTAGTTTAGGTATGACTCCATACATAAAAGGAAAATGATTACACCACCTAAAACTTATCAAGATACCATTTTACAAAAGAATCATAGTTATCCCTTTCTAATTTTACCACAAAAGGATGAATAGAGAAACCTATGATACCTCCTCAAATAAAAACTTAAAAGATCCATAAAATCAATACATATAAAACATATCAAACAAATTCATCTCGTGTAAGACAGTCATTTTGAAGTGCCAAGATGTCCAAGTAAATGACTATAATGTGAAATCACAAAAAATTAAATATAACATACGAGGGAATATTCTAGAAAATAATTGTGTGATCTATGAAGACTTATGAACCACCTTTTCAATGACACATGAAGCATGAAAAAATATGCTCTCTATCAAAAGTTACGAGGCTTTAAATTTACATAGCTTGATTTAAGTTAAGAGGACAATAAATCACACTAGTAGCAGATTTAATAAAAATAAGAATCAAATATAGATCAATATTGGAATCATATTTTGTGGGTTGCGACTTTGAACAACAAAATACCAATATAAAATTGAATATAAAAAAAATACAGTTTTTTTTTTGTTTTAACTCCTCCAAGAGTAGAGAACCTACTATTTATTCAAGCTTCAACTTAGTGTAGTACTACTAGTTGCGATCACTAAATCATCCAATGATTCTAGCAAATAACACAACAAAGTAGTACATGTATTGACAAGTTCATAGATATAACTTATGACTTTAATGAATTTAGTTAATTTAACCAAAAGAGAGTAGTTGAATCGAATCCTATCAAGTTGAAAATATAAAGCGGTAGCCTAATTGATGATAATGGTTAAATACTACAAGGGTACTAAATTGTAATTCCATGGAAGTTACCTTCATTATCTAAATCAATGGAGTCATTTATTCGTTATCTATTCTCTCTCTCTCTCTCTCTCTCTCTCTCTCTCTCTCATGATTATTTTTATGATTTTGATGGAACTTATACTTATTCATCTTTAGATGTTAAAATGTATTGTTTGAGTTGCACTGGCATTATGATGTTTTATTTTATAGAATATTTATTATACTTTGATTTAAGTGTATAATATTTCTTAAATGATGCTTATTACTACCCACCTATTAATAATATTATAGATCTATGTGAGTTTCCTTTTTTTATATTTAAGTTGTTAAATTGTATTTAATTATAAGTTTTTTTGGAAGGTGAAATGTAAATTAAATAGTTTGTAATTGTAAATTTTCATGTTTGTAATTGTAATTGTAAATTTTCATGTTTTTAATTGTAATTGTAAATTTTCATGTTTGTATATTTATACAGATTATTTTCACATAATGGATGAGTTTGAGATAGATGAGCTATTAGGTCTAGCACCACCTCGACCTCCACCCCCTCCACCTCCACCTCCACCTCCACCTCCACCTGATCAATTGAGACAGACAATTAGGATGAATATTGATTCTTTGATTAGAATTATTCATACTATTAGGCATTAGCCTCATCCACCTCTACAGTTGTTATGCCTTGCAGATAGTATGCAAGGTATTGTACAGTCTATGCAGGCTTTAGATAGCGAGCTAGATAGCTATCGTAGTTGGCATGAGGGATTGCGTGCATTTTACGCTTATGGCCTCGCATACAAACAAGTTAATGAATTAAAAATAACAAAAATGGATTTGAAACAATATTTTGTGAACCCTAAGATGGGTGAAGAGATAGATCCAAAGAAGCCACTTATCTCTATTCAATGGTGTAGGCACCCGAGCATTTCTAGACACTTTTGGGACCACACTCCAATCATGAGGTCTCGATGTATTTTTTGAAGAAATTATGGGCCAAATTTGAATTGGGAAAAGAGCCCAATTACTTTGATATTAGATCATTTCAAGGGGTTGGGAGAGGCATGCCCCAGGATAGGCCAGGAGTAAAATTGAGTGACAGGGTTAGAAATCGTGTGAGTGATGATCCATTGGTTCCTCTTCCATCACCAGTTGTTCCAACACCTTCCCATCATCGAGCAGTGGATTATACTCTAGGTTCATTGAGTGCCTTGTCGGGCAATTTGGTATAGCAGTTGCACGAGGTGAGGGTTGCCCCTAGCTTAGCACATGTTTGTCCAAGCTGTGGGGATGTATGTACGGGTCCACAAAGTGAGGTTTTCCCTGGAGGAGATGGTGATTTTGATGATTTTGATACTGCCCATGGTGGTTATGATGATGCCAAGGAGGTTGCACATGCTGATATCATCTCTTCATATGTTGATCTCCTATGGGTAGACGATGATCAGCCTATAGAGGTACAAATTTATTTATATAATTTGTAGTGCAATATTAAATTCCTTATATATACACATATGAACCATGACATGAGTCAATTTTTTTTTAACAGAGGATGGCTCATACGACGTCATTGAGGAATCAACATCATGTTACCTCAATACCTAGAGATGTTGGTGCCCCATTTATGATATGCACTTTCATCTAGATACATGTATTGATATGTACACTTAAAATAAAGAATAAATTTTTTAATGTAATGATGTGTATGATATGTTTTTTCAATTTTGTAGGGTGCTTCGTGTAGCACTGAGGTGGGTAGTTCTTCACATGACCTGTGGACCACTGAGGCTCAGCCTCATATACCACTAGTATAGTTTTCATCCATTAATTTGAAGTGTTTATATGCTTACTAATTTATGTACAACTTTGATTCATATTCGTTATTTTTTACAATTGTAGGCTTCTAGATTGTTTGATGGTGCATCACATGTATGCCTTCGACCATCAGTTAGTTTGCCTGCATAAAATGTATGCTTTTCTGTGATAATATTGTAGTCTATATATATACTTTATAATTTATGTATATATACAAGTTTGATTCATGCTTTATATATGTTGTTCAGGTCGATACCACTACCAGTATTGGTATGGCTATGGGATTGAGCCAGATGCAACCATCAACATTGTCATTTAAGGTGATGATTAGAAAAATAATTTCTTATTTGTTTATATTGTGTACCTGCCTTTTATAGGGATTATAAAAATTGATGTACAATGTTTTTTTTTTACTATGACCATTTTTCTTATTCATGATAGTGGACCTCCACGTACCAGTGAGGGCGTTGTAGAGCACAGTCGTATGGTAATTTATTTTAAATTTTTAATATTTAATTTTTTTATAAGTTAATTATGCAAATAACTTCTTCTCATGTTAAATCTTCTTCTCATGTAAAATATTTTAATAATGTATGGAAGGGTTCAGACACTGATACTGTACAGGAGGGTGGAGTCATTGATACTGCACAGGAGGGTGGAGACTCTGATACTGCATAGAAACAACATGGTGCATCTCAGGACCATGTTCAGTAGGATGATTCATCTCAGCCACCTTCACGTGGAATGAAGAGGACTACAGATGAGATGCATGCGAGTTCTTAGCTTATATATTTTAGATCATCTCATGTTATTGTATTATGGACTTTTTATGATGACACTTGTTATGTTATCTTGGGACTTGTTATTATGTGACTATATATAGGACTTGTTGTTATGTGATTATATATAGGACTTTTTATTATGTCATTTCCTTGTTATTATGATATTAGGTTGTGTTATGTGATTTGGTGCACTCTAGTGATTATATATGTGATGTTGTTTTGTTATTATGTTATTTGGACTTGTTTTAATGTCATTTCCTTATTATTATTTTTTCAAGACTTGTTATTATGTGACTATATATAGGACTTGTTGTTATGTGATTATATATAGGACATTTTATTATGTAATTTCCTTGCTATTATGATATCAGGTTGTGTTATCTGATTTGGTGCACTCTAGTGATTATATATGTGATGTTGTTTTGTTATTATGTTATTTGGACTTGTTTTAATGTCATTTCCTTATTATTATTTTTTCAAGACTTGTTATTATGTGATCAGGAATTTTTATGTGATTGTATATAGGACATTTTATTTATGATTTGTTATGTGATCTATTTATGACTTTATATTTTAACATTCTGATTGATCATCTTATAAAATAATTATCCCAATTTAAAATAACATCCTATTCTTAAAATAATAATAAAACCAAGAACTTACAATTAATCTATGAAGAGAGTATGATAAAATAAATATATCATAAAAAAATAGAATTCAATTGTAACACAATTGCAATGTGCACAAAATAACATTAAGAAGAAGATAACTAATACAATGTTGTTTATGAAACCAAAATTCTATCAAATGTAGACAAATACAATGTTAAAGGGACAAAGAAAAACAATTATCATGATTAAATATAAAAGATTTCACACAAGTAACACAAACTTACATGCATATAAATTTGATATGAAAATTATAAAAGGATTATTAATTATAAATTAATCTCATAGAGGAATCCAATAGATTGATGGAACTAAGGCTAACCAAATTATTAGGAAGGTTTGAAGAACATTATTTAATGATTTGAAAGGAAGTAGACATATATTCTTTCTTGTCAATTTCTTTTTGATATGCATAATTCTTTTGACATTTTGAAGGGTTGGAATAAGTAAAGGAAGCCCTGCTATATGGAATAATTACATTGAAAGATGGTAGGTGAACATTGTGACCTCCTTTTCCATAATATAATTCATTTATATAGCTATAAAAAAGCCATTGGGAAAGGAGTGTGTAACAACTGCGAATGCAAAATGTGTAATAGAGTAAGAGCTACAAACATAGTATCGACTTTCATCTTAAGTTCACCACACTACTTTACTAGTGTATTGAAGGTTTATAATTGCGGATAGTAGTGGTATGAAAAGCATGGATAGAATGGTACTAAAATAAAAATCACACTATAAATATAGATTTGTCATACAATGATAAATATCGAGTTGTCATATTGAAGACATAATTCTATCTTTGAACTTACAATTAATCTATGAAGAGATTATGATAAAATAAATATATCATAAAAAATTAGAATTCAATTATAACACAATTACAATGTGCACAAAATAACATTAAGAAGAAGATAACTAATACAATGTTGTTTATGAAACCAAAATTGTATCAAATATAGACAAATACAATGTTAAAGGGACAAAGAAAAACAATTATCATGATTAAATATAAAAGAGTTCACACAAGTAACACAAACTTACATGCATATAAATTTGATTCAACCTGATGTACCATTTGTATCCTCTCTCTTCTGCAATGCGTCTATGATTGCCTCATGCTCTTCTACTGAAAGAGTCCACAAAACCTTATTAGCAGGTCTACCTTTGTATCTTTCTAATTTGATGTTTGTTGCCACCACCAAATGAGAATAGTGTATAATCTTCTTTTCTGATTGGTAGTCTTCATAAGATGGTAAGCCATTCCTTCTTAGTAAGCCTACACTCTCTGAGGTTGCCTTAATAGACGACCATAATTTTCCTATAGGCATGTGAAGATTTTTTAGCTAGGAGGACCCAATTCACCCAACATTTTGCCGACGCGTGTCTCCATTCACACCAACTTTCCCCAACTATATTGTAATTGCCAATTATTTGGACGACCCGTAATCGCCTCGAAAATTACATAAGTCATGTTATAGTTACGTGGGATTCACCAAATATTTGTATACCATATAAATTCCAATGGAATTTGCCATATAAGGATTGCTATAAATACATGCAAAGATCAGATCTATCTCTACAGAATCTGGTGGGTTCTAGGCTCTGAATTCTGATCAATAGCGAAGTTTCAAACTAAGTAAAATCATTGTTGTTGACTGCATTGGCGACTCCTGGTGACCTAAAGGTGAGCGGTCATATTTTTCAAGTGCTATAATGTTCTTCTGAATTTATCTATATTTGTTTGAACTTTTGAGCTCATTTTTATTCAGTGGCGACCCGTTAGTGCCAAGTGGTCAACTGGGACATTCAGACCTCAGACATCTAGATTGTACCCCTGTCGTAGGGCCAATGAAACATATATTATACTTTATAGTCTATTGTTGTTTCTTCAATAAATTGAATTTTTTTTGGTAGCCTTTATTTTGTTGGAGATGTCAAACGGGAAGAAGGGTAGGAGACCTGAATGTGGGGAAGGCCATGAGAGGCCAACAAAAAGAAGAACATTGTCTTCATGCTCAAATGTCTTTGGAAAAGATCGTGGTGAAAATAAGGAAGGTACATCATTACAAGAACAAGTACAAAATTCGTAACTTACACATCATGTTGAAGATGGCGAGGAACCTGATATCTCAGATCAGGATGATCTTGAAGAAGATTATCTGGTAGATGCCCAAGTTAGCCAAAATGATATAATAAACTTGGGTGATAATGCTATTGATGATAATGCATGGAAGGGGAAAAGAAAAGCCAGATCAAAAAAGGATGAACCACAATCAAAAAAAGATCAGGAGTGAGATATGTCAGTGAGGAATTTTTAAATTAATTGGGCATCAAAGTATCCATTAATTGAACCAGTGGAGAATCCAATTGAAGATGAGCCTCCAATAGAATTCAGGTGTAAGATTTGCACTTGGAAACATAATAAGGAAATTAGGTTGCAGTTAAAATTTGACACCATAGAAAAGCATATGGGTAAATTTTATAAAAAACAAATGATAGATGGGGTTGAAAAATTAGTGATAAGATGGAAAACAAAGGAGGAATGTAAGCACGTGAGGAATTCTAGAGTATTATTTTCATGAGAAAATATAGATGAAGCGTGCTGAAGTTAAAGGTTCTATTGAAGTTACTTTTGGAAAAGCAATGCAAATAGAACAACTGGGAAAAGATGTTCAGTTAAGTGTTGTTTTTTATATTTTGAGTAGAGGGCGTGCTATGACATATTTCCCATCAATTAGTGGTTTATTGCAGTTTTTGAAAGTTCCTAACTATCCTAATAGACACTGGTCATTAAACAGTGGATGGGAATGGGCAAGTTGTCTTGCTGAGGTTGAAAAAAAAGATGTAAAGGAAAAAAAAAGAGTCAAACTTTATTGCATTTTATTTAGACAAGGTTACGACAGTAGAAAATACATCATGGGTATGCATGCAGTATACATAATGTATATAATCATACCCACAAAGCAAATCTACTATCTGTTGCTAAAATGAAGGAGAATGTGACAACAGAAAAATTATTTCAACTAGTAAAGAGAAGTTTAATTGAATATGGAGGTATGGATGACATGACGGTTGCTAAAAAATTGGTAAAAAAATTGAAAGTTTAATCAAAGAGCTCTACTCACACTTTTGTCAAAGTCCCAAGCGATTTATGGAATTTCAACACTTTGTTGATGGAATAACTGATGGGAAAAAGCTTCTCAAGGATGATGATACCAGATGGATCTCTTTGAATGGTCCAACGCATTGATTTTTTTCAGAATATTCATCCTTGATTGGACTATTTCACACAACTCACAACGAATCAAATCAACCAAAATTTCCTGACCTTCTTCGGAGGTTAAGTAATCTACAGACACTCTTAACTTTAGTAGCTCTTATGCGCATGCTAGAGGAAATGAGGAATATTATGAAGGCTTCCCATAAAAGAGCTTTATATATTGCAGAATATGGTATGCTGTGTAAGATGACATGCATGACCCTTGACAATCTCTATTGAAATCAACCAATAGTATCTGATGAAAATTTTTTTAAGTGGCAAACACGCACAAGTTTGAACAATCTTGATAACTTTTTACAAATGAGTGTAGACGGGGAGGTATGTGCCAATGTACAGGGAGTTGAGATACCAATGCACTTCTATGCCATGGTCCACCCTGCAGAACTAGGAAAATGCCCTAGGAAACAACTAGCAAGAGTTACAAGGGAAGATTTCGACAAGAATGTTGAGACTATAACTACTTCTATGAAGAAAATTGCATATAATCTTTCTTCAAAAATTAGAATCAGATTCCCTCCTGACAACATACTCAAAGCCATGTCTATCATTTTTCCTCATTATTGGAGCCTCAATAGTGCAGCTGATTTTTGAAGTAAGCTACTGACTTTGATTAAACAATTTTTCATATTCAGAGAATTGAATGGACTAACTATAAATGGAATATTAGACAAAACTCATCTTCGAGACAAATAATATCATTTTACATACAATATGAGAGAACAATATGGCAAAATGGGGAACCCCCTCAAAGAGGGATCAGTAACAAGGCTTTGGAAATATAAAGCTGAGAATGCAGCGTTGTGTGATTCAATGCTAGAATATATGAATCTTGTTGATTTATGTCTTACCTTGATATTGGGTTCAATGGAAGATGAGAGAGTTTTCAATGATTTAGGGTCCCTAAAATCAAAGCTAAGAAACAAACTAGAAAAAAATTTGGAAAACTGCTCGAGGCTCTTTACATCTAGGTATGTTGTCCACACTTTTCCTTAGGATAGGGCACTGCAAATCTGGAGGTCCAAATGTGAAAGAAGAGGTTTGGGAAACACTTCAAACCAAAGTCACCATGGAATTATGGACTCATGTACTGGACCTCCTAGTAGCATTGAGATGCAGTTCAACAAAGGTATGCAGACTCAGAGTGAAGAAACCACAGACAAGAATCAAGAAACCTCTAAATTTGATGAGGATGAATGGAAAATGTAAGAGATTGGTATTTATTAATCTTATTACTATATCTCATCATTCATATTACAAAAGAATAGTACTTTTTGCAATTAAAATTTAATATTGATTTGTAATTGTATTTTCAACTTTCTATTTCCAAATTTAAAATAGTTTAATAAAATACCATAATGTGTTTATTGATACAAAGATGTTTATTGTTTATTTAGACATGTTTGAGAACTTAAATTTTCATTAATTCTTTCAAAATATAGCCATATGATACAATTCAATCAATAGTTATACACCAATCTATGCGATTCTCCATGCAAAAGTCAATACAAAGTTTCAAAACCCTTTGCAAATGACCCTAAATTTCCTTTTATAGAAACAAGAGAGAAACAATAGCTTTAGGTTTGAAATGCAACGTGTGAAGACTCAACATCAAAATCACAAACTCAATACAGATTTACAATGGCATCAGAGGTCGGATTAGCAATTTAACAACTGCTACATGTCTGATGTCTCCTATTCAAAAAACAAAGTTCAAAATTAAATATTAAATCATGCCATGACAAATTAAATATACATAATAGTAGTGTCCAAAACCTAGTAATTAGAAATAGAGAAATTTAGAAATGTTAAAGCATGGGAGAATTTGAAAATACAAATTTACACGATGAAGTTTTGCACTGTGCACCATAGATTCATAGGATGGATTAGCAATTTAGCAATAGCGAGTGCTGGTTTTTTCCTATTCATAAAACAAAGTTATTTCAAGCAATGTGAAATTCCAAACAGAAAAAACATAAAACCTTGAAATTAAGAGTAAAAGAAGAAAACTATGCAATATATACTATGATTCTTAAGATTTTTGTGCCAGTTTTTGTAGGGTGCTCCACTCTTTGTCTGATGGAAGGTCAATATTATGTAAAGTATGGAAAGTCAACTACAACATCGTCAACATTCCATATTTAGAAGAGTAACTTGACATCACTATTTCACCTAATACCAAATTCAGAGTTGTAAATGGTTGGATGAATTCCAGAAAGCTTTGGGGAGTTGTGTCCTTAGGAAGCAAGTCTAAATCAGACTTCATTTTTATCTCCATGCTTTTTTTGTAAGCTTCTTTTCCAATGAATTTATTTAATGGGTCAATAGTCTTAGGCAAACCAAGTTTAATCAAATTAGTTTTCTTTTCTTGAAGCTTCAATATCTTTTTGCCACATTTATCCATAACTTTTGATGTTTCCCTTAGTTTCTGGCATTTTTGAATGATAGATGATGTCTTAACTCTGCCATCAATGTGACTCTTAATTCCCTTGGATGCCAAGTAGCTCTCACTGGTACTGTAGACTACTTGCAGAATCTATTTTACCATATCCTCTTTTGAATAAACATGTATGTTCTTATCAAAGTGCCCTTTGATTTTTCATATAAATTACTCTTAGACTTTCATTCAATTCAAACCATTCACACAAATTATCACTCCACTACATTATTTTCCGCCAAATGTTTTCTTGTATATACTTCATTGTATTTTTCATATTATCTTTCAATCTATCCTCCAAAGTTTTAATTTTATCATTTGCATTGTGCAGGTTTTCTTTCATTTCTGTATATTTTTTTCTTTATTCCTCTAATTCTTGAAAAAAAAATTCTTTTTCCTTCTCATGATCCAATAGGTCCTGTGTTTTTCTTATTTCGAAGCAGCAAACTCATAACTTTTGTATGATTTTTGAAAATTGGCTCTTTCCTCATCAATTTTTTTACTGTTTTTAGTGAGTTTTTCTCTTAGGTTCTTCAACTTTGCATCCATCTTCTCCTTCTCTGCAGCTTCTACTACAGAGCCCGAATTTTTAATCCTTTTTTGTAAATCATTGCACTTTTTATCTTCTTCTTTCCTCTTTTATTTTTCTTAGGCCAGGTCTGCCTGTAATTTTTCTGTTTGTTTCTCTAGTTTATTTTTTTCTCTCTCCACCTTTAGCAGTGAAATGTAGACCACTTCATTAGTCCTTTTTGACACACTAATTTTGTCCACATTATGTACTTTGTAAAACTCCATTTGGAGGGTGCTAAAGTGAAATTCAGAGGAATCTATCTGATTGTGTGGTGGATTTTTATCTTTAGTTGGGAGCATAACAATCATGAACTCCATCACATCTTTGTGTGGGTCATTTGTTGGAAATACCATATTCTTTGCAGTTTGTTCATCTACAACTTTAGTCAGGGCAACCCTATGAAATGCTCTCTTTTTTTCTTTATTTGCATTTGTTGCGTGTTCAAATTTTTCATAGTAATCACGAAATTGAAAATTTGGGCTAGCTGAAGCAATTGAATGTTTGAAAGGTGACATAGGAATAACCGAGGCTCTAGTTCCACTTATGCCTATTGTTTTAACTAATGCATTACTAGGATTACCAACAACCTTTCCTAATCCTGTCCCACTGAAACTTTCATGTGTAGTTTTCATAATCTTTTGAGGTGTATGATCTGAAGCTGCAAATGATTGATTTGCAGTGTCAATGGAACTTGATATAGGATTCTCAATAGTATGAGATTGAGTATCTACCACTAGTGGCCTCTTGTGAGAGATATTTTGTTGTAGCCTTTTTCCAACACCAAGACAACTAGTATCAGTAGTAGTACCTATGCCAACCCCACCAATCATGGCGACACTTGACTAAACAATAATGGGAATACTATCGCCAGATTCCCCACCTATGGTAGTAGCACTTTAATCACCACCAATGGGAATATTATGATGTGGTGGTGGTTGTGGATTTGAACCTGAAACAAATATAGGTGGACCTTGAGGGTAATGAGTAGTACCTATCCATGATAAATCTGAAGAATCAAGTCCAATGACTAGTTTAACAGGAGCTTTTGATTTTGAATCTGATGGAAGTTGTACCTGAAGTGGATACCAAATGCCCTCTCCTCTAGGACCTAGGCCACCACCTTTAAAACCCATTTTTTCCACAATGCTTGACCCTTTGTTATATTTTTCTTTCATGGACTCATTGACTCCACCTAATATTTTAGGGATTGTAGTAGTTGTTGGAGTGGGTTCAACCTCATAATCATCATCATCTTCACTCTTTTCATATGTTGTTGTGGAATGCTCCATGTTCCATAATTTGATAAAATTTTCATCCTCATCGATGGTCTCAAATTTTGCACTGGTCTTTGGTTCACCGAGATTCTTCCTCATAGTCCAAAAATTATTTATTTTGGTTTGAGTCCAAAAACTCTCTTTACATTCTTTCAGAATTGAAATGGGAATAGATTTGTTAGATGGATTAGCATTTTTTTGGTAGAAATTGTAGGACCTCCTATTTTGGATGTCCTAGCCCTCCTCTATTTTCCTTTGTGTGTTTAAGGCCATAATTTGTGATGAAATTTATTCTATTGAAATGTTATTGTTAGCTGCAATTTTCTCCATCTCTTTTTCTACCTCATCCCAGGAGTCCATGTTTCTAAGCTTTTCTAGAAATGGTTTACTTTCATGTTGAAATAACGTTGAAGAGTTCCCATTTTTCTTAAGCCTTGCTTGAACTACACCAATTGGATCATACTGCCAGAGAACCTCATCACCAAAGTTTTAACTGTCAAAAAATCATGGGCCACATTGAATTCTTTTCTCTCAAATGTGAATCCTCCACATGAGAAAGGCAAGGAAGAAAATATGCTCTTCTTTTGATGAACATGGAAGTGCCTATCTGTGCTCTCCAATTGTCATACATATTCCAATTCAAATACCCTCCCTGTCACATGTATTGGAAGTTTGTATGGTTTCATTGTCGATCCGTAAAACCTTAACACAATGAATTCTTCCATGAAGAACCAGTCAATCAATTCTATTTGACTTCCATGTTGAATACAATCTCTACAAGACATAGGCAACCTAGGGATTGGAGGTTTGTAATTTCATTATATATTGGTGCCAAAAAGAAGTCTACAAAATGGTTGTAGTTCTTTCTGTTATCATGCATCCTTATCTTTGGTGTACATTCATATATTGGACACTTTGTTCTGTTCCGAGTCTTCTCATCAACCTTATAGTTCACAATTTGAAGATTGTTGGTCTTGAATATTGCACAATACTTGGATAGAAGGAGATAGCATAAGTAGGATGAGAACCTAAATATCTTACAGGAACTGTTTTTTATCATTAGTAATTGTTTCTGCATAGATTGAACAATGTGCTCAATAAAATTATATCTTACTGGCTGACCTACACAATGGATATTATAAATCATTCGAAGAAGGCTTGCACCCACTTCCCTCTTATTTTCCAATCCCAGGTAAAATGACAACAAAGAAAAAGTATCCCCAACCCATGGAAAAACATTGTTAGAATCATAACGAGGCTTATGATTCTGATCCAATAGAATACCGCTCTTTATTAGAGCTTTGATAAATGAATCTCTGCAACTTGGATTGAGACTCTCATAAGTCTCTGCCATCTTTCCTAGGTCAATTTGCACATTTTTGGTACAGACCTTGACAAAATCAGGGCAAGGGAATACTTTAGGTAACACCATGCTTCCCAATCCAACATCCCACAATGTGATTTTATTTGTTCTTTATTTTAACATTCGATTGAAAACAATAAATTTTGCCTTGGACACATTTGTTGCCTTACTAGACAATGCATGTCTAATATCTATGATATGCTTTTCACCATGGATAGCAGGGTCACAAATATCATGGTATTCATCAGTGAAACCTGGTGTTTTAACAAGTTCGGTTAGGTACATTTTTTTTTCACTTGGCTTCTTGTTGAACTACTGCTTCCTATTTTCCCCATCGCTTTTATTAGTAATAATTTAAAATAACGCTAGATAAAAACCTAAAAATGCTAGCCCTTCAATTAGACCACGAGATTAGAAAAAGCAAAAAAGGTGGGATATAGGTGTTCTAGATTTTACCCAAAATTTCTATTTCACTAGATTGGCGCAGACAGTCTCTATTGCAACTTGCATTCCTTAATCTAGTAGTTGTTTTTGAATATCTCTCAATTTACTAGTTTGTCAATGAAATGAAATACGAATATGATTTATGAGTCTCTTATTTTGAAAAGTCTGAAAAGTATAAAAGTAATACCTAAAGGGAAAAATATCTAGAATCATGTTGTAATTTTATTAATTATTATTAATATCTATTCAATGCCAAAAGACAAAACATTCATTACTTGAACTTCAACCTAAATTCTAAGGACATTAAATGTAAAATGTTCAATTTCGGGCGAAATTCTCATAAATGTCTTCACTTCCCACATTCTAGCCAAAATCTACCCTAAGTCATTGCTCATCCAACAAACGATGGTTCTTGTTATCAGATGTCATGGGTCCCATGACTTTTTCCATTTTTCAGGCATGTCACCACACTCAAGTCACTTTTCGGGACTGTTTTTTAAGTCTTTTTACTCATTTGAAACTTCCACCCGAAAAAAAGCTTTATAGACTTAATTATATTTAATTAAATTTAAAATGTTCAATTTCAGGCAGAGTTCTCACAGATGTGTCCACTTCCCACATCCAGGCCAAAATCCACCCTCAATCGTTGATCTTCTCTCATCCAACGGACGATGGTACCCATTGTCAGATGTCGTGGGTCCCATGACTTTTGCCATTTTTGTGCACGTCACCACACTCGAGTCACTTTTTAGAACTATTATTTAAATTTTAAGTCTATTTAATCATTTTAAACTTCTGCTCGGAAAAGAGCTTTATAGATAATTATTTTTAATTAAATTTAACACATTAAATTCTGGGTGAAGTTCTCACAAATCTATTCACTTGACACATCTAGGCCGAAATCCACCCTAAGCCATTGATCTTTTCTCATCCAACGGACGATGGTACCTATTGTTAGATGTCATGGGTCCCATGACTTTTGCCATTTTTCGGGCACATCACCACACTTGAATCACTTTTTGGGACTATTATTTAAATTTTAAGTATGTTTAATCATTTTAAACTTCCACTTGAAAAAAGAGATTTATAGACAATTATATTTAATTAAATGAAGTTCTCACAAATATGTTCACTTCCCACATCTAGGCCGAAATCCACCCTAAGTCATTGATCTTTGCTCATCCAAGGGACGATGGTAGCTGCTGTCAGATGTTGTTGGTCCCATGACTTTTGTCATTTTTTGGGCACGTCACCACACTTGAGTCACTTTTCAGTACTATTTTTTAAGTCTGTTTAGTCATTTTAAACTTCCACCCGAAAAAAGGCTTTATAAACTTAATTATATTTAAATAAATTTAAAACATTCAATTTTGGGTGAAGTTCTCACAAATATGTTCACTTCCCACATTTCGGCCGAAATCCATCCTAAGTCATTTATCTTTGCTCGTCCAATGGATGATGGCACCTATTATTGGATGTCGTGGGTCCCATAATAAGAGACATTTAAAGATGCGCAATAGTTTGAGATAACTTAGTAACTATTAAATATAGTGTTAATATTATTTGTAAAAATATGAAATTGAAAAATAGTATAGAACATGAAACTTAGTTTCTAGAATAAAAAAATAACTCAATAAGAATATAAAATTTGATATACAATTTGAAAGGTTAAAGTTTAATATAAAAAATAAAACATTCAATATTAAATCTAAAATGTTAATCTAAAGTTTAACAAAATTCTTTAAAAATATGTTTACAATATATAATTTTTTTTTAAATTTTAATATAAATTTAGTGTAATATAAATTGAATTTAATTTAATTTGATAAATAAATAAAGACTAAAAATATATATAAAAGTTCAACATAAATTTAGTTTAAAATTAATATAAATTTTAATTTAATATAGTTTTAATTTAATTTAGTTCAAATTAATTCAATAAACAAATAAAGACTATTAAAAAATTATATGATTGTATTTACAACAAATTTTATAGCTTGAGCCTCTATGAAAAATCCACCCTGAGCCGTTGATGTAATTGAGTCTAATCTTGTTCTCAACTTCTCTAATTGAGTTTAGAATCTCGAATTTTCTTCTAATGACATTGGCCTTGAGTCTAATAATATGGTGAATCTTATTGATAAACCTACACCTCCTAAGGACCTATGCAATATGCATTACCTTTGAATTTGATCCTAGTGACTTTACAATTGCATGAAGTAACATATTGATATGATAAATTTGATTTAGTGGTTAATATCTTTGCTAGTTTCTCTTGTCCTACTACAAGTTCTATTACTCTTCCAAGTTCTCGTTAAGGTTGGTACTAAGTTCTTAGATGTCATTTTTGCTATCATTCCTAAATCCTATATCAGATCAATTTTCTATGAAGTTGGGACATCCTTGCCCTGGGTTTCTTCCATGAAAGTGATCCCATCAACCCTTCATAAATCTCTCAAATTTCTTCATTGTGACAAAATCTTAACTATAAATCATAGCATGTACCCAATACCAACCCACACATGCACTAGTTCAACAACAACTAACTAAGTAAGTTGGACGTTTAACTCACTTGTTTTTCGCAAGGTAAAAACTTTTTTTTAATATTTATAAAATTATAATTAGTAATAAACCATAATCAATGTACAAATAATTAATGGAATGAACTAAATTCTTTTTATATATATTAAATATAAAGTAAGAAGCATTACATAAAAAAGATCACAGTATTAAATTTATTTCCATTGTTTAACAAAATATTGAAATAATGTAGCTCAATCTAAATTCTGAGGACATTAAATGTTAAATGTAAAATGTTGTCAGATGTCATGGGTCCCATGTCTTTTGCCATTTTTTGGGCACGTCACCACACTTGAATCAATTTTCGGGACTATTATTTAAATTTTAAGTATGTTTAATCATTTTAATCTTCTGCCTGAAAAAGAGCTTTATAAACAATTATATTTAATTAAATGAAGTTCTCACAAATATGTTCACTTCCCACATCTGGGCCGAAATCCACCCTAAGTTATTGATCTTTGCTCATTGTCAGATGTTGTGGGTCCCATGACTTTTGTCATTTTTTGGGCACATCACCACACTCGAGTCACTTTTCGGTACTATTTTTTAAGTTAGTTTAGTCATTTTAAACTTCCGCCCGAAAAAATGCTTTATAAACTTAATTATATTTAATAAAATTTAAAATGTTAAATTCTGGACGAAAGTTCTCACAAATGTGTTCACTTCCCACATTCGGGCCGAAATCCACCCTGAGTCATTTATCTTTGCTCATCCAACAGATGATGGCACCTATTATTGGATGTCGTGGATCCCATAATAAGAGACATTTAAAGATATGCAATAGTTTGAGATAAATTAGTAACTATTAAATATAGTGTTAATATTATTTCTAAAAATATGAAATTCAAAAATTGTATAGAACCTGAAACTTAGTTTCTAGAATAAAAAAATAACTAAATAAAAATATAAATTTTGATATAGAATTTGAAAGGTGAAAGTTTAATATAAAAAATAAAACATTCAATATTAAATCTAAAATATTAATTTAAAGTTTCACAAAATTCTTTAAAAATATGTTTACAATATATATATTTTTTTTAAATTTTAATATAAATTTAGTGTAATATAATTTTAATTTAATTTAATTTAATTTAATTTAATTGTCCTACTATAGGTTTTATTACTCTTCCAAGTTCTCGTTAAGGTTGGTACAAAGTGCTTAGATGTCATTTTTGCTACCATTCCTAAAGCCTACATCAGATCAATTTTGTGTGAAGTTGGGACATCCTTGCCCTGGGTTTCTTCCATGAAAGTGATCCCATCTACCCTTCATAAATATCTCAAATTTATTCATTATGATAAAATCTTAACTATAAATCATAGCATGTACTCACTACCAACCCACGCATGCACTAGTTTAACAACATCTAACTGAGTAAGTTGGACTTTTAATTCACTTGTTTTTCGCAAGATAAACAACTTTTTTTTTATATTTATAAAATTATATTTATTAATCAGCCATAATCAATGTACAAATAATTAATGGAATGAACTAAATTCTTTATATATATATTAAATATAAAGTAAGGAGCATTACATAATAAACATCACAGCATTAAATTTATTTCCATTGTTTAACAAAATATTGAAATAATGTAGCTCATACTCATAGACAAAAAGCATTTGAAAAAATTTCATGAATAAAAATGAAATAGAAAACAAGTTTATATCCATAACTGGCACACTGAAACAAAATGAGTCCCTCAAAAAGGTTAAAGTCAAAATGGCCTTTAAGATTTCGAGTACATAGGCAAAAAAAAAACTACTAGGGACTAGGGGGTCAGGGCTAGGGCATAGGTAGTGGATGCTTTACCCTAAGAATCTAGGCCTCCTTCTATATAGAATTCTTCAGACAGCATAAGCTGAGAGAATTATTTAAGACACCTATTTTTTGGAAAGTTGTCCAGGAGAAACTATTTCAAGAGAAAGTCCCTCCCAATCTACGCCCATTTCATGTGAAGTGTCAACTACTTCGCATTCAAGTTTAGAAGAAACAGTTGCCTGGCCACTTGCACTATTTGGTCAGGGGGGAGAAGGTTTCTTAATTCACTCACCCAAGGGATCCCCACCCTTACTTCTGCGAGGATGACAATTGTAACGTCATCTCCGAGGAAGTCTTCTTTAAACACTTTCCTTAATAGCATCAACATATCCATCTTGTGTCCTCCTAGTTTCAGAAGAGATGTCAAGAACTTGGATGTAATATCCATGTTAACATGGTACCTATTTTCATTTCATAGAAAGTCTCTTCCCAGCACCATCCACACAGCCTCATTGGTGAATGACCCAACCTCCTTGCAGACTGATTGGAGGGTTGGGTCTCTAATGGATCCTAGAAGGGCCCTCTGGTCCTCTACATAAATGCTTCTCAAGCAGATGGGAGTATCCATCTTGAGAAGTCAAATTACCAAATTAAATAACTTGAGCCTATACACCTAAACTAGAGGCAGACTTTAAATACTGTGGGCTCTGATGATTTTTCTACCAAATGGAAAAGGCTAATTGAAGATGAAAGAAGCAGATATCGTATATAAATAGTTGAAGCTCTTGATTGTAATAATTACTTATCTAACCATATTTATTCCTTTAATTTTTTTAAATATTTTGTATCTTTGCAAATCTTTCCCATAAATGCACTAACGTGTGAAATTGTAAACAACTATAAAACAGTACCAAGTTGGCAAGTATAAGAATGGAAGTCATGGGAACAAAGTGGAGTGCAGTTAGTGATTAGATACATATTAAATGACCGAAATTATCGATCGTGAGATTCGTGACATTTGATATGTGTCTATTGAATCCAATTCCATTTCAGGCACTTTCTGGTGAGCTATGTTCTCTTCAAAAAATCGGGCCGAAATACAACTTAAACCATTGATCTACGATCATCAAATGGTTTAAAATCATTGATGTATTTTAGGTATGTGTCACCCTTCACATGTCAAAGAGGTCACGCTTATCGATACATCATGCAGAGTCTAGATTCAATGTGATGTACTGATGTGATATGATGTGCCTTGTTTATTAATGGCAATGAATTCATGAAATCGCCAATAAATTATATATTTTTCCAAAAATAACAAAATATTTGCCAAAACAAATTAAATAATTTTCAAGCGGTGGATAAAATTGCCAATACATTTAAATAATTTTTCCTTCGAAGTACAATTTTTCACCCATACAATTTTTCGCCCATAGAATTATATATTTGTTCCTTTAAAAAAAATTATTCCCCTCCTTCAATATATATTTTTCCCATAGAACAAGCTATTATTCGCCAGAAATTTATGGAATTTTTCGTACGCTAGAAAATAATTGCCAATACAAAATAATTTTTTTCCCTATTTTGAAATTTTTTTTGCCATGAAGATGAAAATTTCCCTAAAAAAATAATATTTGATTCGCCAGGATTTTACACTTTTGTGCAGGGGTGATTTCTTAATGTTATCCCTAGTAACAGGTGATTTTTGAAAATTTCCCCTCCGCTGTGTTACTAGCTCAGAAAGTCAGTGTAGGAAAATTCTTTGTTTTGGAATAGAATTCTATTTTGCTAGGAATTGTTTGATGAATGTAAAAGTGAACATTATGAGGCCAACTCTTCTAGAACTTGGTCGCACATCCTACCTAGTCAGTACACTTCTAGAACTGGGTGACACTTCTTTGGCCCAAGCTGACTTAGGAGATTTTTTAGAAAGAGCTAGAAACCCTGAGGCTAACTGAATTATGGAAAGAATAATTAGAAGTGGCTTGATTGAAGCTGCTACTTTCCCAACTACCACTCCTTGTCCAGAATTGGTGATAGCATGTACAAATAGGTATGATACCGATAGTAGGTGCATCAGGACTAATAGTGGCAAATTGTTAGTAGAAATTAACAAAGAAATGGTGATGGATGCAATTGGAATACCTCATAAAGAGCCGTATGAATATTGGTCTATTGGTATCTCATACGCATTTTTCTCTGAGAAGAAAAGCATATATAAAAGCATCATTGCAAGGAATTGGCTTATAAAGGTTCAAAATGGGGGATGTTGGTTACCCAAACCTCTTACAAGAGAGAATTTCATCACGAAAGTGCGGGATATTATAATATTAATAAATAGACTCAAAGGGAATTCATACACTTTCTATTGGGAAGATTGGATGTACTTTTATATTCAGGTGTTGTTAGCTAGCGAGAGATATCTTGACTGGGTGTAGGTTATTGCTCAAAGGCTCCATGAGGGTTTGAGTAACTTTGTTGGAATGTCTAGTTTTTACATGTCCTCATATCAATTTTATATATTGGCTTGTACCAGAGAATGGCAAGGGTTTCATAACAAGCCTCAGGTGGACGACATGAAGGTTTATGATTATTACCCATACCTGGAACAATAGAGACGTGCAAAAAATTTCATAAGATGGAATAATGTTTTTGCAGGAAGACTTGTCTTTGAGCTGTAGGGAGACACAAATAAAAGAATGTTAATTGAGGCCATGGAGCTAGTCAGTATATATGGAAGCTAATTTATCTAATTTCCCAAACTTAGTTATATTAGAGTGTGGGGCTTTGAAGGTGAACCATTCAAATTGCCCATGTATGCCTTTGATAGTTATGTGGTTACTGAAGTTTGCAGACAGCTATCCCACATTGACAAAAGGTTAGGGATGAAGAGTAAATCTGGGGTTGCCTTCTCAATTAAACTTGGTTATTATAGTTATAAGTTTGTTTCTAATGCTTTGAACCTAGAACTAGATTTCAAGAAAATGAATTTGTAGTCTTATATTGTTAGACGTAAGTTTGATAGCAGAGGCTATGTTATAGAACACCTAAATATTGATGACAATTTCTTCCATGAACCTCAATCAAAAGACCCTTGGGAAAAATTTTGTGATGAATTTGAAGTGAGGTGGAGATTGTGGTCAATATTCACTCTACGACAGATTATTACAATGTGGTTGTCCATTAATGTGTTAGGAATACAAGAAGACGAAGGGGAAGATGTATTATATCCTCAATCAATGAAAGCGTTCAAGGGAAACCTATCCCTTAAATTGACTGGGATAGGAGAGAAGAAGAAAATATTCAAGCCAAGTCCTTCAATGTCATAAGGAGAACGAAGAAGTGGTTAAGGGGGCTCAAATTTAGAAAGGAGTCAATTATTACTCCTAAAGAATTAACAGTTGGTCCACTTCACGCTACAACATAGATTCCCACTTCCTCCTCTAATTTCATTATTGATATTGCAGGTGCCACAAGGCTTAAAACAAGAGAGGTTCAAACCAGAAGATCAAATAAATCCTCATTGAGTTCTTTATCAGTTCAAGTCACCCGTTCAAGGAGCAAAAAGAAAAATAGGGAACCAGTGGTGGACCAAATTGTTGTAGACTTAGATTCAAGCGAAGAAACCCAAGTGATCATGGATCAACAAGTGTTAAATAATCCTTCAGTGTAGGATGTGGATGCAGAGAAAGAACTTGAAGAAAATCCAAATTCGATGAGCACCATGACTATTTTCAACCCACCTGATGATCAAACACCTCCACCCAAATAAAATTCTAGTACTTCTCATTAACTTGGAGCTTCAATTGGAAAGAAATGCAATAGTGTTCCTATTACTATTCACATGGAGGATATGGTAAGTAAGTGCTTTGAAAAAAAATATCCAAACCCAAAAAGCTTAAAAACCAGGCAATGATGGAGGTTGATGATGAAACATGCCACTGGGTAGTGGAAGTAGCTAAGCCTAACTCAGATAAAGATCCAAAATAAGCCACTGAGGATTATTTTATTGTTGAGAAAATTTCTCAAGATTTGCTTCAAGGGTTGTGGATGCCAAATATTTAGAATCCTCTACTAAAACAATGATATCTAGAATCTGGAAAAATGAGAAGGACAAGTGAGAGTTGAAACAAGTTGTTACCCAAATGGCAGAATATATCAATGCCATACATCTTCTCTTTCCTCAACCTTTGACACAGATGGCATTGTATTTTGACCCTATATCACCAGTAAATCAAAAGCTTTTGAATCAAGTCCAAAGAAGTCACATGAAAGTTGAGGTTTTAGATGAGTAGCTTGACTCCATAGTGTAGTAGGGTACAAACTACATTGCGAGCCTGATCAAGGTGTATGATAATGCCATAACTATGAGTAAAGAGCTAAAATTGGAAGCAAAAAGAAAGAAATGGGTAGTAGTCTTAGCATAGATGAATGATGTACATAAATTTCGCGTCTTGAAATTTCTTACTGAGAAGCCAGTGGATAACCTGGATGACAACGTACTCTATGTATCAAGGAATACTGTTGAATGGAAGAACTCTATCATTAAATAGGGTCACAAAGAATACATCAATTTATTAAAAGGATTAAAAGAACTTATTGATATGATGCAGACAGATATAAAATGCATTGATATACAACTCCTAAAGGAGAATGGACATACGATTGAGCTACCGATAGATATGGTCAAAACCTTTCAAGAGAGAGTCCATCTTATTAAAGAAACAAAGTCTCTAACTACAGATGACTTCTCCAAAGTGGCAAGGATAGAATCAATGTTAGCAGTTTTCTTTGATCACTTGGAAGCGCATAAAATTAAAGTTATGTAGGCAAACATGGATGAAGAAGTGTTGAAGCAACGCATTCTGCACATTGGACTCCCACCCTACCAGGTTATCCTCACTTTCTTAGCAATGCATTTGGAGTGGTGAAATGTACGTGGTACCATGATAAAACAAGACAAATCAGCAGCTTCTTCTACCACATTGGAGTCTTGATCATTTTATGGATGAGCTATCATCCTGTGTGTGGCCTTTGATCATTTAAGTTTTATCCAGTTTGAATAAAATAGTTTCTTTTAACTCTAGGGTAGAGTTTAAGAATTTAGGGTTATTTTCAAAATACTATTAGCCTAGAGGCCATATATGTAATTAAGAAAGCTTTATTGGGGTCTGAGAATTAGGGGTACATTGTCATTTAAATGATTATAATCCCCCTTGTCCTTTGAGACATGAGTGAGTATCGATCAACATTTATGCTACATTGAGTATACTTGGTGAAATAAGTTTTACATTGAATCGAACTATTCAAAGCTTAATTTCATGAGCTTTACATTTCTAGATAATTATCTTGTAGCATTCTTATTGTGTTGGCAAATGAATGTGAAACCCTTTCTCGCTTTGAAGTAAAAAGTGTTTTTCTTTTTGAGTTATTTGCATTAAAAATTTATTCAATATCATATGAGGAGTTGCACTCTGATGCAGAGGGTAAACCGATACTCGGTTCACCCAACTATTGGTTTCTTTTTCTTTTTATCAAGGGTGTGCATGATTCATCATTAAAAATATTAAAGGAAAGGCAAATCTGTTAACCAACATTAGTATTAGTAGGAAAGTTAGGTACATTACAATGGAATATTTGCTTTTTTTTAACAAACATTTTATCATTTAACTACTCTTTAGTGTGTATTACCAATCATCCAATAACATATGAATCATGAGTAATATGTAAAGTGGGATTATTTCCATGAGAATGTGCATACATCATATGAATAGTAGGAAGGAAAAAACTAAATTACAAATAATAAAAAGGTGTTCGTAGGTTCATTATATCCATATG
This sequence comes from Cryptomeria japonica, assembly GCF_030272615.1. NCBI lineage: Eukaryota > Viridiplantae > Streptophyta > Pinopsida > Cupressales > Cupressaceae > Cryptomeria > Cryptomeria japonica. Next base: position 224,217,589 of record NC_081407.1, on the reverse strand, counting down.
AACACTATATTTTTATAAGAAAGCAATAAAAACATGTAATGAATTCAAAAATACATGTGGACCAAACAAGATAAATCAAAAACATTTTAAATATTTACCATTTATACGATGCAAAAATTGACTAATCAATATGATATTACCACCTAAGTACTCATGATTACTATAATGCCCATGAATTGGTGGGATATCACTTGACATATATCTAAATATTGGATCAAGTGCTAGTCACAAAAAATTATCAAACAAGAAAACAAATACATCATAGTTATATTAACTTGGAAATTTAGGAAACGAGGTTATAATATAATATAATTTAAGTGAATTTTGAATTAAAAACTCTTGTCAAGATCTCTATACCTAGAGAATATGAATAAACATAATTAACAAAAATAAAAACCCATACACAGAAACAATACCATTCATAGGGAAATCTTTATTCTCGAAGAGAAAAATATCGTAGGATCAAACAATTGTATATCACAGAAATTATTTTTTCATCTAATTGGCACATTTTCTAATTTGAAGAGGATGATTATCCAAATTCTCATTTGCTAGAATTTATTATTATCACATGATCATGAGTAATATGTCCATATGCAATACATATATTTGCAACACATGTGCCTAACATTTTTATTTAAACATGCAGTTATGGTGACTCATAAATAGAGAGTAAGTATTTTTAAAAACTAACATGAAAATATTAATCTAAAATAGAATAGAATGAGTGTTTTTGAATCAAGATAAGAGAGGGAAGACCTCCAACCAATTACATAGATAAGATACCAAAAAAATACCCAAAACAAATCAAGGCTATTAGTATCTAGTCACCGAATAAGTCCTTATAGACTATGAAGCAGTAGGAGAACAATAAGAAAGAAGATAATAAAATTAAAAAAAGAACCAAAATATTTTAAACTAGGATACCAAGTTCAATGGATGCTTTTGGAGAAGTTTGTCTAGAAGATGAAGACAAAATTGAAATTCAGCTCAACATATCATCTGCAGACTGGTGGATAAATGGAAGTGTGAGGTAGGAATTAAGTAAAAGTGTCATAACATAAAATTAAGCCTACCACAAAGCCTAAAATGATATTTAATCAACCCCTAACATATTAAATAAAGAAATTAAGATGAAATACTAAGACTAAAATGTAAACCAAAGCATTTATTCCCTTCATTTCTACTCCATTGTTCTTCTTTCTCCTTCAAATGGTTGTGGATCTCATGTAAAAAATGCAAGTGTGATTGCAATAAAATTGGATGACAAAAGAAAGCAAAATCAATAGCGTAAGGATACTAGAAGAATGGTTGTTTAAAATGATTGAAAAAGTAAATCAATTTATAGAGAAAATTATATCCAAAATGACATGAGAAAATCAAGGCAAATGGAAGAGCCAAATTGATTCAAAACTAGCATAATTGATCTGACTTATTGATATGACAAATTTATATGACAAATATCTATGTCAATTTTGTGAGAAATTGAGAGAAAATTATGCTCATTGATTTTGACAAATTATGACAAAATTAGGAGAAATTTAGGGAGAATAATGTGGGAATATTCAATAACTTTTTATTTATTAATTGGCCCACAAAAGGAAAATCACCCAGTTAAATAAAATATTTAATTGTGACACAAGAGGTAGGGTAAATGAATAAATTCATTTATCCTAAGGAGGATGTTAGAAAGGATTAATAATTAAAGAATTATTAAACCCTATAAAGGAGAAAAGGAATGAAATACGAGAAAACAATGCCATGACGCGATTAGTGTGATAAATGAATAATGACGATCATGATCAAGAAGATAATTGACAAGGACCAAAAGTTGATTAAACTTATAATAACAAAGACCAATGATAATTGATGAAAATTGACAAGATTGATTTGAAAAAGGATCATTGATAAAGGATCAATGATTAATTGATCAAGATTGACAAAAATTGATGGTTGATTGAGACCAATGACAAATCAACCAAATATTGACAAGAGTTGATTTGATAAAAATTGATAAGGATTGATGGTGATGATTAATAATTATGCAAATTGATTGATTGATAATTGATAGGGATCAATGAAGAATCGATCAAGATTGATAGAAATTGATAATGATTGAAAACAATCCTAATTGACATTGATTAGAGTTAAAATGATATTTGATTAATTGATTGATAATTGATTGAAAGAAGATTGATATTGAAAATGATTGAAAACAATCCTAATTGGCATTGATTAGAGTTAAAATGATATTTGATTAACATTAGAATTTGATCATGATTATGAAATGAAAATTGAGATTGACATCGAGAAGACCTAATTCAAATTTGAGAAAATAGGATCGAATAGGAAAAGAACGCAAAAGAATGACACAAGGTTAATAGATGATAAAGATCAGATGTGTAACATAGAATAATTTCTAGTAAGTGCAAAATTATAAAAGAAGGCAATGCGAACATGTTAAGGTATGACATTGCAAGTGTTGGCCATTTTTAGATGACTAAATTTTGCCCCTCTTTGAGACAGTATGATTCTGAGTGTTGTTTCAAAGAACAATCAAGAAATATGCCCCATACAATAACAAGGTATAGGTATGCCCCTTAAGGAATTCATTAGAAAAATCCAGAAAAGAGGCCAATTAATCAACAACAATGATAGGAAGCCACTGGTTTAGACATAATGAAAATAGGAGGTCGAATACAAAAGATACAAGTATTGAAAGGTGAAAAAGACCTCTACCTATACAATAAGGAGAGGGTTCACATCTATCTAGGCACCTCAAAATCCTATAAAAGGAGGTGAGATGGGAGAAAATTTCTCATTTTTACCTTCCAATTTGGTGAATTCCGAGCTCTGGAGTAAAGGAGATTGCAGCAAGATGGTGAACACATGTGCACATTAAAATGATCAAAGGGCGCAGGAGCTCAGGTGAGTGAGATATTTTTATTTCTTATTGTAGACACATTTTTCTTATGATGTACTTAGCTTGTGAGCAGTACTTGATAAAGACAGACTGATTTTGTACTTCGGTACTTTTGATATATATGTATGATATGCAACTATATTTATGATATACACATTGTTTATTTTTATATGTCATGTATGAACATATTATATGCTCTTTATGTAATGCAATGAATTAAAAATGCACTTATTTTTGTGTTTTTTCTCTTTTATGTAATGCAATGAGTAATGATGGTATGCAAATGTGTTGTTTAATATCAATATGCAGATGTTTTAATAAATGAATGCAAGATGCAAATTATTTTTGGCATAGTCGAGTACTAGATCAAACTAATTACAAGGAGTGGGTGAAGAACTATTAGTAAAAGGAAATTAGACAGAGAAAATTAGGAATGAGGAAAATCTTTCTTGTACAAATGCATGAAAGAGTAGGTGAGAACCTTTATTTGATATGGTAAAAATGGAATGTAGTGCACCATGGCATTGAAAGCCAGGATAATAATGTGATCCCTTTGCATAAAATAGACACATTATAGAAAAGAAATGGTTCAACCATCCTAAGACATTATGTGTGTCAAAGATCGAGGTATGTGTGAAAGCCATAATGTGAATGTGCCAACACAGACACCCAAGATATGCTTGCCCTAGAATGTTATGAAGCACTCAACAAACAAAAGAAAAAAAAAGACCATGAGCCATTCTGACCACTCTAAATCACTCAGTGACATCATCAAGAAATATAGGAACATGATCAAAGATAAATCAATGAAAGATAAGACTCACAAATCTAAACAACTCAAACAGACATTCTGATATTCATTGTCAAAGTGATAATGTTTATTTAATGGTAGGATAATCATGTTGTCTGGTTTCAGGGAATGCAGTACCCAATCAAAGATAGGATACATACTGGTTCTGATTATACCATGCCCTATATAAGACCCATGCTAATGATGATAAAGGAGTGACAATGTTAACATTGTTTGATTGATATGACAATTTCAATCAATCTGAATGCTTGGTTGATTAAACAATTTATCTACATTAATATGTGATTTGTTAAGTGTAGTGTTTTTCGTGTTTTCTATTTGACATCCATTCAAATGTCTATCTATGTACAAAAGGGACAATTTATTAACGAGATGAAATGAAGGCATTTTTTTTGGTTTTTCGATTGTTTTCCAATTTTTAGGGTTTTTGAACTTTTTGATTTTTTGTACTTTCTTTAGTACATTTAATGAAAGTTTTTGGATTACTTCAACACATTTTTCAAATGTTTTTGGATTATTTCAAGACATTTTATGATTTTTTTTGGATTATTTTAGGACATTTTATGAATGTTTTTGGATTATTTCACGACATTTTTCAAAAAACAAATTAATCCTTTTTTTAGGACATTATTTGATTTTTTATGAATTTTTTCATGATAGTGTTCGATTTTTATGGATTTTTTTAGGACTTTATTTGATTTTATGATTTTTTTAGGATATTATTTGATTCTTATTGACATTTTTTAGAACATTATTTGCTTTTTAGTGATTTTTCAATACTTTGTTTGATTTTTACTTATTTTTTCAAGACTTTTACACATGAATTTGCCCTCAGTGTCTAGCAAGGCAAGGAATATGACAAATGGATGAATAAGCTTGTTGAAATGTTAGTGGATAAAAGGAAGACAAAGGCCACTCGTTATGGAGACAAATAAGATGTAATTTTAAAGTGCTATTAGATGATGGGATAAGGGATTTGACAATGTAAAGCAATGGCACGACATGAGAGATGTGTCAAGAGGTTTTTAAAATCATTTTTTTTTCATTTTATATCCTTATGTTGGATCAAGATCAAGGGATGGAAAATAGTGTATGGGCAGTGATAGGATATGGATAGGATAAGAAAGATAAAAAATGGATAAGAGACATGAATTGAAAGTTGTGATAGGCTAAGGGATAGTGACAGAAGATTGCAATAAGCCAACAAATATAATCGAAAGGTTGTAATAAGCCAATGGATAAAGATAAAAAAGTTGTGATAGACTAAAACCTACGAATAGGATGCATGATGTTCATGAAGGACATCAGCCTTGTCAAGATCAAAGTTGGAAAAAGGAATATGGATATGAGGGATGATACGATAATGGAGGGTATGATAAGAATAATAGGACAATCATAAAATAACATTTAAATGAAACCTTCTACCAAGTATGGTATGCAAGAAGTTCATAGATTATGTGTGACGCATTTTTTCTATGTCTTCATCATGGTACTTGGCCAAGGCACTTATTTGCTAGGTTTTCACCAATGGAAGAATTATTTTTCTTTAATTTTTTTTCTTTTTTTCCTTGGTTTCACACAAGGTGCTTAGTCGCCAAGTTTTCACCAAGATAATAATTTCTTTGTTTTTCACCTTTTTTTATATTTTGACTTTTAAATAAAAAATGGACACATGATAAAGGGTGGAAGAAAGACTTAATCATTTTGTTGTTTGGATAGTAGCTCTTAAAAATGGACCATGACTATTAAAAGTATACTCAAATACATTGGCATGATAATGACATGGAAATGAGATGGGAATAAGGTAAGGATTTACGAAAAAGATTGGAAAAGAGGGTTATCCAAAGAATGGAAAATATGCCTTGGGTAATGGATAGGATATTGGAGAATTATTCTTGAGCAAATAGAAATTTTGGCTAGATCAAAATTGGGACACACTTTGAGGGGTGTTTGACTAATGAAGGAAAAGTGGGTTTTGGATTTTGAGATTTCGATAAAGGAAAGGCTACGGATTTTGGGACATAAGTACCCAAAATGGATGAAGGAGATAATGGAGGAATAGATTTGAAAGGTTTGGAGGGAGTAATGGCAATTATGGATGCCAATTTTAATGTTCTGTTTTGGGCTTCTATGAGCCGCTTGGGAATCCACATTTTTTTTAATTTTTCATAATTTTTTAGTTCTTTACAATGCATTTCTTGCACAAGTGCCTTAGGAACCCATATAGTTTTTGACTTTTCTTTTTGAGAAATTAGCCTTTTGGATTTTTCTTTTTTCTTTTTGGATCATAGTTTACTTTGTTTTCACATGTCGATTAGATGGGACATGTCGATCATTAAATACATGTAGATTGTTGGACTTGTGAATTTTATGATTGGAATCCAAATTGCTTGGAGGGGGAAAGGAATGCATGTGTGGATAGGAATGAAATGAATATTTTGGATGGATGAAAGGTCCTCAAGAATGTGTACCTTTTCTAACCTTGAATAAGGGAGGGAGGAAGGGATATAAGCACCTAAAATGGATGGAAGGGATGAAGGGGAATACATATATTTGGATTTAGGTTAGGTAGGGATACCAACGTCTTGAGGAATGTCACTAAGGCCATGACCATTAGTATTTTATTTGATATGGAGGAGTTATTTCTTGTGAAGGTCTACCCATTTTCCTTTATAAATATTTTGACCTATAAGATACTCTTTGCTTTGGGAAGAAGATGCGGGTCCATTATGAGGTAGATATGATATGAAAGTAATGATGGGATCATGAAGTGGGTCAGACTAGACCAAAGTGGAGGAAACCATTGTGAATTTAGGGGATTCATGAACATCTTGGACCAACATGTTAGAATCATGAGGGGGATCAATATCAATGACAAGGTCTTCATGAGACAGAATGGGAGGAATAATATGATCATCAACAGAAACGAGGTCTTGGAGTGTATATCGAGGATTAAGACATGGAGATGGAGGAACAAAGGAATCTTATGGGGGATTTAAAGGGATGATAGGGTCTTGTGTTGGACATGAAGCTAAAAGGATACTTTGCTCTTGACAAGGAGGAAGATCACCAAATTCCTTTTTAAAGGTGTTCTTCTCTTAACTTTCAATGGAATCATCGGAAAGGATGGAGGGGATATCTTGATCTTGCTTAGAAAGTGGAATGCTAATGGGATTTAGAATGGTGTAATGTTCTTGGAAAGAATGAATAGGAATAGGGGGATCATCATTACTGTCTAGGAAGATGGGATATTGGTTAACAATTGAATGGAATGACAAGATTTCAAGATCTTCATCTTGATTTGTTTTAGATCTCATTTATTTGTGCTCTAAATTATCCTCTTGACTTGGGGTTGGACTTTGTATATACACGGGGGATTCAGGAGGCGAATCAATTCTTCAACATGAGAGAGGTTCAGACTTTGAATGGGATCCTTTGAAATGGGTAGTGACAATGGGTCTATCATTAATGAAGCATGGTACGTACTTGAATTGTGAATTGTATTAACTTGGAAAGATATTGTGGATAGCCCTTGGGGAGAATCCTTGGGTATAGCCCTTGGGGGAGCATCCTTGGGTGTACTATTTGATGAGTATGATATGGGAGGTTCTTGAAAATATTCACAAGGTTTAGGAATAGAGGCCACAAGAGATTCAATTTCCTTATGTGGGGATGAGCCATTGCACAACATGGGTATATGATTTTGATCTTTCTCAGAAGAATCACTTAGGATTTTCTTTAGGAGATGTCAGAAAGAGACATCTTTCTTTGGAGAATCATTTGAATCCTTGTGAGATTTTGACACAATTGGGTTTATATTTTGGACTTGTTTGAAAGGAATTTGGTTTTGGTTTTGTGCTATATTTTGATTTCAGTTTGGGTTTTGGTTGAATGAGATTTGATTTGGGACTTGGTTAAATTATTCTAAAATGTTTGAAATTTAACCTGGTGTGAGTTGCAACTTTTGTTTTCAAATTTCTGGTTGTATTTGTTGATTGATTTTTTTGTTGATACTCATTAGTTGGTTGAACCAATTATTAATATTATATAGTTCGTTGAGCATATTGTTTAAATTACACCATTGGTTGTGTTGGTTGGATATGTTAGAACATTGGTTGGATATGTTGGACCATCGTTTGGATATGTTGAACCATTGCTTGTGTATGTTTAACCATTGGTTGTGTTAGATTGACATGTGGGTGTGTCAGATTGAATGAGTTTTGATTTGGGATTTGATTAAATGGAGTGTGATCAAATGAGGTTTGACTTAGGATTTGGCCGAACGAGATTTGATTTAGGACCTCATTAAAATTTGTACTTGTTGCTTGAAATTATTTCATCATGTGTATTTGTGAGATGAGAGTTGGCATGCTTTATTGTATAATGAGATATTTTACATCAATTAGTTCAAGGTTTGGATTTGGACCTTGACCTTTTTGAAATAGTTTGATCATTTGGGATCTAATATTTTTATTGATTTTCAGTTTTTGTTCTAAGATCTCTATTTCTCAAGCTAGTTTCTCCTCTAATTTTCATATTTGAACACTTTTTTTATCATAAGAATTTTGATCCAACATTTGGGACATGTATAAATTAGGTTGACATGATTAATTATTCATTTGTGATGACATGGTATTATAAGAAACTTGGGATCTCATTTCAATAGGAATGTCACTATGCAATACAACTAATGGAATTGATAAATGTAGCCTAAAAGGATGGCAATGCAACTTGCATTTTTTGGATGTTTTGAATTTTTGGAATCTAGGACAAGAATGCAATCTATGTTTTTGGACTTTTTGAATTTTGGAATGATAATGATATGCAACTAAATGAAAACTTAGAAAAATGATGATGTATATAAAAAGAAAGAAACCTATATTTTTGGTATTTTCAAGATCTGGAAAAACTTTTGGAATACAAACCTAAAGATACAACCTTGGGAAATTCAAATGAAGTCATGACATTAATTGATAAAAGGACAAAGGACTAAATGATGATAGGAAAAATGAAAATGTTTCACCTATATTCTTGGAACTGATATTGAGCTAGGTTTGACATGATAGCGTTGATAAAAGGACAAATTTTGGACAAGGTCAAGACTCCCTAACAACAAATTAGGGGATGATCTAAAGTTTTGATTTTTCAAGTTTGTAAAACCTAATTTTGAGACTAAATTTAAAAATTCAATGATAATAATTAAAGACAAAGGATATGATATGGATTTTATATGATCTCAACATATGATATGATCTAAAAGGCCTTAGATGACAAACCAATCTAGGAAAATAATTATAATTTAATGAATGAACAAGACTTGGGGAAAATATTTTGAACCTATGTGCAAAAGGGTATAATGACTATGTAATGGACTAAATATGAAAAGCAATTATTATGACCTAAGACCTAAGTTTGGACTATGAAACACCTAACCCTAAGTGACATGAATTTTGAAACCAAGGTATCCAATTGTTTAACAAGCCATGTTATTAAGAACTATTTGAAGTTGGATGATAACTTGGAGTATTTTGAGACAAGTTTTGACTATTTTTGAAATTTCTTTTCTTTGAGAAACATTTTGGACTTTAGAACATTTTTTTGTTTTTTAATAATCAAGCTTGTTTATGAAATGTTTTCTTTCTTGTGATGTGTGTGACCTTTGTTTTTATTGTGAACTTTTAATAAGCATAGAAAATAGAATTGTTGTTTGAATTTTTGCATAAAATAAAAGCACATTCAATTTCAACTGTAAAGTTTGGACAGGACAATACTTGTTGAATCCCCTTGCCCAAAATACCACATTCAATTGGATATATATAAGCTTGGTAGCACTGGATCCCCTCATGGCACTCACTTCTCGGGCATACCAAGCTTCTAAATTCTAAAGACCAGAAGATCTTGAGAAATTTTCTATCTCAATTTGAAGGGTACATGGGGGGTTTCTTTGGCATGCACATATCACAATGCCTGAGTCAATAAGTAGAAGGTAAAGTGGCTAAAAAAATTGGCTCTTAGTGGGGGCACTTCAATGGAACTTGGTGTCTATCATGTACTGGTGACTCACTTAAGAGTGTATCCCAATCCCCATAAGAGGATTTTTATGCATCTCCCACAAGTTTGGATACAAAGGGAACCTATCAAATAGACCAAGTTCACCAAGTAGTCATGGATTTCCCATTACTTATTAATTTGTATAGCAGGCTGAAGAAGTACCTCTTGGGTCGTTCCCTCTCACTGACCAAAATGGAGCTCGGGAGGGAGGCCCTCTACCAAAAAATAAAAAACATGAGTGTCACTAACACTTTTCTCTTGCACCTATGACCATGAGAGACAGGGGAGAGGATAGTGTGTGTTAGCAGTGGGTCCGCTCACACACACAAGTGTGCCCAATCACAGAAAATAGATGTTCATTTTAAGCCCAAATCGAAATGTGATTTAACAACTAAAAATGAAGACACTTTTTTTTATGTTTCAATCTTTGACATTCTCTTGCATTAGATACATTAGTAGTTTTCACTTTAAAATTTGACTTGCATTTACCATAGACCTACCAATAATGTTAGAAAATCAAGAACTATAAATCACCAAAATAATACAGTAATCTTAAGCAAAGATAGATGTGTTATTTTTATATTCAAACATGTCGAAGGTTACAACAAATGTGTCTCAAATAACCATTATTAATTTAATCCATTAAAATTGTGATTATTTGACCTCTTAGATTAATGTATGTGAAACATGTCCAATTTACCACCCTAGATCAATCTAGATGAAATTTACATGAATGCAAAATTAAATTACCATATGTCCATTTGAAGTTGAGTTAACTTTAATTTTTACATATGTCCATTTGATATTACATAATTGTTCTATATGTAACAAAAATCAATTTATTTTTTGTTGTTGGAAAGAGGACCTCAATAGCTAGTACGTAAATATGTTTTGGAAAAAGTGGGAACCATGAGAGGGAACATCAATCTACTGGGACTAATAGGTATGCACAAAGAAAGGATATCATTTAGATTAAAGAGAATCCTTCTACTACAATTCACAATCCAGGTAGAACATAACGCATTGGAAATGCCCAAAACATTAGATGCAAAGACAAATATGATATTAGAAATGGCAAGGGATAGAAAATTCGAGTGTATGAGTACAACTCTACCATGTGAGAATAATAAATACTAAGGGAGTCTTTAAGAAAAAATGTAGAGTCATATGGACCACCAAGAATATAATAAGGACCGGGCGAACCCACAATAGTGGGTTAGACTTTTTTGCCAGCTTTGACACTGCAATATTCATTTTCAAAAAAAAATCAAATTCAGACACCTAGTACTTCTTAACCATAAGGAATTTGTAGATGATGTGAACTAGTGCTTTGTGTCATTTTGTGTCATTGTGAATTTCTTAATCAATTTTCTTCCCTTTTTCTATCTCCCTTGAAAACTATTTTTTTTCAAAATATAACATTTTTAAATAGTGATATTCACTATGTATAACATAAAGTTTTTTCTAGAATATATGAATGTGATTCTTTCGAATTTGGTTTTGTAACATCCATATCTAGTGTTTGCAATTGGTTTTGTAACATTATCTTCAATATTTTGTATTTTATTTAAGATTTGAAGTCGAGTTAACTATAATTTTGACATATGTCCATTTGATATTACATAATTGTTGTATATGTAATGAAAATCAATTTATTTTTTGTTGTTGGAAAGAGGACTTCAATAGCTAGTGCGTAAATATGTTTTGAAAAAGTGGGAACCATGAGAGGGAACATCAATCTACTGGGACTAATAGGTATGCACAAAGAAAGGATAACATTTGGATTAAAGAGGATCCTTCTACTACAATTCACAATCTATATAGAACATAATGCATTGGAAATTCCCAAAACATTAGATGCCAAGACAATTATGATATTAGACATGGCAAGGGATAGAAAATTGGGGTGTATGAGTACAACTCTATCATGTGAGCATAATAAATACTAAGGGAGTATTTAAGAAAAAATGTATAGTCATATCGACCACCAAGAATATAATAAGGACCACTAAATCCTCCATGGAAACACAAGCCTAAGAACTATGCACTAACCCTAAGAATGAGAAGGTAAATCTAGTGTTGCCCATTAGGTTGACAAACTACTTAGGGCAAATAGACCAGTGTATACAAATAGACTTCCAAACCTCTTTGAAGTTAAAATAATTTGACTAATACCAATACAAGCACACAAATCTCAAAAATTAATTTTTTTTTTATATATATATATATATATATGTGTGTGTGTGTGTGTTAGTGTTATTCTTAGTCACAAGTTATTTAGAGTATAAAGATAAATTAAATGATGTAAATTTTGTTAAAAAGAGCACAACCAACTTATCATTAACCCCTTTCTCTTCGAGGTCTAACAATACAATTTAACAAATAATAAAAAGAAAAGCTTGAAGATGAGTATATAGGTCTAGTTCACTAGTTTCAACAACGTTGCATGTGCAATATATAATTTGAGTGGTGAATATGTCCCCAAGAAGAGAATAGAATGATGAGTCTCTTCCACTTTGTACATCAAACTATAAAAGAAATTTTTTAATTTTAAACACATTTTTTTTTTGTCATAGAACTAAACGATACATCCTTGTTTAATTCTAATCATAACAAGATACATCATATATCTATTTGATTTACTATTTTTCATTTTATATATATATATATATGAAAATCCCAATAATACATCATATATCTATTTGATTTACTATTTTTAATTTTATATATATATATATATATATGAAAACCCCTTATTTATTATTAGTTAATAATTTCATTTCTAAATTGATAAAAAATGGTCTATTGTTTATTTTTTTTAAAATTTTGCTTAGAGTTTTTGTGAAATGGTAATGCCATTCTAGGAAAACCCGTACAAATCTATAAGAATAGATAATATCCTCACTATTAAAAGCGTAAAGGCATTTGCACTAAATATTTTGGCTGACAAAAAAGTAAGAGAAAAATGGAGAAAAAAACACCAATGGAAATTATTCCCGCTCTTCCAAATGAAATTAGCAAAGAGTGCTTGTTAAGGGTGCCATGGACTTCCCAGTACAAGCTAAACTCTGTTTGTAAAACTTGGAAAAATATTGTAACAAGCCCACTGTTCTATAAGAATAGAAAGAAAATTGGTACAAGTCAGGAATTGATTATACTATTAGTGCGTGCTCTAGATGGTTTCACAATAATTATCTACGACCCTCTCAAAAAATCATTTCATACCCTGCCCCCCATTCCTCTTGAGTTTCCACATATATGTTTTGATCAATGCGTTTCTGTCAATCACAAACTGATCGTAATGGGCTTTCTTTGCAAAGAAGAGCTAGGTTATGATAAAATCATTTTCATCTATGATTTTTGTTCAGGTATTCTCTTACTTTTCTCACTCAATAAGATATTATTTCTTCAGCAAGATTAGAAATAGTGTAAATTATAAAATAAAAGATTTAAAATCAATTTTTGAATTGATATAATAATTAAATTTTCTTTTTTTATTTTATTTTATGTTTTTTTCAGTTGAAAAGGTTTTAGTTTTAGATTAGTTTTGGGAGGATTCTGTCGTATAAAACCACCCTCTTTCTTAAACTTAAACTACACATTCTAAAATTTGATCTATTTAGATGAATTTTAATTAAAAACCTAGTATGATTTGAAAGATCATCTAAACAATTTTTTTTTAAGACAACTATGGTCGTTCACATTTGTTTCAGGGAGATGGAAGAGAGGTGCTGACCTTCCTGACAACAGATATCTTTTTGGGTGTTTGGTGGACTCTACTAAAAGACTGATTTACATTGCTGGAGGGTCTGACAACAATGATCAAATTCTGTTGACAGCAGCAGTTTATAGTATAGAGAAACACAAATGGGAATATCTTCCTCCCATAATTTGGGGTGACTATGCCTGCCACTGTGTGTTTGATGATAACAAGTTATATGTGATGAATCGACATATTATTGGGGGATTTGTGCAATGTTATGATCCCAACACCCGACTATGGAGAGGCATGACAGGTTTCCATGGCTTTACCTATCCTAATCTCAGAGTTGGCTCTACTTGTCACACTTTAACTGCATTTGGACGGTTATTCTATTCTTGCAAAGGGAAAGTTATAGAGTTTGATAAGGTGGAAAATCGGTTCCATTTAGTAGGAACACAATGTCCTCAGTTCTTCATTGTTAATGGTATGACAATGTGGCATGGCCAGATAGTTATATGTGGAAGAATCACGGGAGGTGGCACGGCCTTTTTATCTGTTTGAGCCTTGCGGAGTTGGAGAGAATGGACAGGCGGCGAAAGAAGAAAAGTGGACTCTCCTCAGTGCTTACACTTTCGTAGAACTTGGAGATGTCGTCGATTGTTGTGGAACTTTGACATTGTGATACGTTCATTGATCTGTTGACCTTATCTAATATATTCCTTTGGAACTATAAATGCCTTAATGCACTTATTAGCATTCAAACTATTTAATCCAAATCAAGGTCATCTATCAACAGGGGCTAAATATCAGTCAAATGTAGTCTTTATTGTTTAACCATATAGATAGCACTTTAAATAGCCTTAATATTATCTTGCTATTAGTCTTATATCGATGAAAACAACCAATGGCTCACAGGTCACTTATTTCCATGCCATTGCCATTAGCTTATTATGGATGCAGGAACATAAAGACCTTGTAAACTCTCATCTATTAGCACAAATAACATTCTAATATACAGTATTTGTTTCTGATTTTCTTCATTTATTGTTAGTTCCCATGGGTGGGAGGATTTTGACTAGTAGATGTTTACAAGCACAATCTCCATTGGCATTATAAATTCTTACATTTATCACGGCTCTTAAATACGATAACCAAAAATTCAACATTTATCATATCTCTGTCAAGTCTTGTGATTGTGTATATATGTATTTGATATATTCAACATTTATCATATCTCTCTCAACCCTCTCTTTTGCATTCATTTGACAATGAGAAGCTAAGCCAGTAGCGAGTAAGAAAAAATGTCAACATAAGTGTAACTAATAGAAACTCACACGCTGAGAATAACGTTCTCATATCACGCCCAATCTATGCTATACAGAAGAAAACCATTTTTTAAGCCCAATGTCTGTCACTATATATCTTGCAAATCAGAAAAGAGGATCATGCAAAGAAATCTAGGACTGGAAACTATTCCTTCTCCACAGATTTCAGCTTTTGACCACTCACCAATGCCACGAAATAGCTCACTGCACTTAAGTCTCTTTTCACACCCCCAGCCCGTCTTGTGAATCTTCCCCCGGGATAGCGTTTGCTGTCTTGCTTACCAAACCCCAATCGTTCTTCACGCTATCCCCCTTTCCTCTTGCTCTAGTCTCCCCTTTTACCACATAGAAATCTCATTCCCTCCCCTCTCAAAATGTGGTCTCCTCGACTTCCATCCCTCTAGAATAAACACCATAAAGTGAAATTAATGCATATATATAGAGTCAATATAAAGTTTAACTATATATCATTAATGAATACATATTCATCTATATATATTAAATGGAATATATAGATGAATATATTTAGTTATACTCGTGCATGATTGTAAATCCTTATACTTTATATCTATACTACCAGTTTTCTGCGGCATGAATATAAATGATTACATTATAGATTTAATATACATTATCAAATGAAATAGCATTATTCTCCTTATCTTAAGTGGATTCATTAAAAAAAAGTCATATCTTATAGACTAGTGTCAAATTTTAACTATAACTTATCTAAGGCTTTCTACGTTAGTAATGTACTAAATTCCCAAGTCGAATATTATATTTTGTGTTCTTAGCTTGATAAATGATGATATTGTTCTTTAATATTTTATTTTTATGTATAGTGTTACCCCATTATTTGTCTTAAACAAAATATTGTGTATTAAGTAAACGCACAAAGTTGGGTCCCAATCACGCGGAAGTCCGCACGTTGGGAAAAGAGCCCGCTAGAAACGGGTACCCGATTGTTACAAATCAGGCACCCGTTTAGCTTTGGGTGCCCGAGCCATTAAGAAACGGGCGCCTGTTTAGCAACAAGTGCCTGAAGCTAAACGGGCGCCCATTTCTTTCAAAACAGGCGCCCGTTTCTTTCAAAATGGGCGCCCGTTTCTTTCAAATCGGGCGCCTAATTTGAAAAAAAATGAGCACCCATTTTTGAAATGTTTTTTTTTTTTTTTTTAAACACTTTCCTATCATTTTCAATGTTCAGAAAATGGGTAGACGTTTCAGAGGAGCATGAGTACCCATTTTTTTCACCCCAGCTGACCCCCCAAACCATTTTTACCTCCTTCGAGGCATTTAGTTTTATTTTTTATATTCTGTTTTATTTATTTTTATTATTTTTCATAAAAAAATTTCTAATGTATTGTTATTTTTTAATTTTAATGTTTTAAGGTTTGAAAAATGTCTTTTATTTTATTTTATTTCATGTTTAAAATTGTTTTTAGTTTTTAAATATTGCAAAAAACATGATTAGTAAAAAATGTAGGAAAAAAAAATTAAAAAATGAATAGTATTTAAACCATAGGAAAAAAAACAAAACACAAAAACGTAAACGAACAGTAAACATTAGACACATAAAATAGACAATAAACCCTGAACAGAAAAACAAACACTAAACCCTAAATAGAAAAAAATGAATAATAAACCATAGAAAATAAACGAACAACAAACCATAAAAAATTAGCAAACAATAAACCCTAGATGAAAATCAACAATAAAACCCCCTTCTCTCTCACACACACACATATACGTTACCATCTCTGTCATTACACTCTCTCTTTCTCTCAATCTCTCATTATCCCCTCTCTTTCTCACACACACACATTACCCCCCTCTCTCTCTCTCTCACACACACGCACATTACCCCCCTCTTTCTTTCACACGTTATGCTCTCTCTATCATTACCTACTCTCTATCTCTCAAATTATCTATTCTCTCTCTAACTCATTGTATCTCAAATTACCTACTCTCCCTCTCTCTCTCTCTGTATTTTAATCACGCATAAAAGTCTGAATGTTTAAATTTATATTTTTTAATGTTGTATTTAATTGTAGGATTCTTTTGTAAAAGTTAGATGTTTAGTTTATGTTTAAATTGAACTTTAAAATGATAATGAATATGAATATGTTTTTTTGTGTTTGTGAAAAATAGGGTTCTTAAATTTGGTAATACTCTAACTATCACTATTAATCCTCACCACTTCCTAACTTATGCCAATCATGAAAGAGGATATCAATAGCCTCAAAATAATATTTAACATATGTAATTCTAAACTCCTCAAATAAGGATAATATATTCAAAAGATATGAATCCTAAGTGGTCATGTTTAGAAGGTGATTAATGCCATGTAGACTAAATCAATTGGGTTTATGGAATTGGTGATAATAATCTAAAATAATAAAAAACATTCAGGATGGATATTAGGTTTTGGTAGGATGAATACTTGAAGAATGAGACAAGCCTCTAAATTCTCACAACATGGAAGACCTATAATATAATAAATTTCCTCTTAAGTATCACCATCAAAGGGTATGTGATCTTCATCTACAAAGGGAATGAAACAATCTACAATAGGATCCTCTAGGAATGGAGACATATGAGGGTCTTCATGGATCTCATAAAGTCTATTCCAAAGTGTGTGGGGGAAATCAATATCCAATGCAATACACATAGAATCATGATCTTGATACTAGATCAAATCAGTCCTACATGGTCAATGATGTTACACTAAGATTATATAATTTCTAGTGTTTCTAGTTTAGGTATGAATCCATACATAAAAGGAAAATGATTACACCACCTAAAACTTATCAAGATACCATTTTACAAAATAATCATAGTTATCCCTTTCTAATTTTACCACAAAAGGATGAATAGAGAAACCTATGGTACCTCCTCAAATAAAAACTTAAAAGATCCATAAAATCGATACATCTAAAACATATCAAACAAATTCATCTCACGTGAGATGATCATTTTGAAGTACCAAGATGTCCAAGTAAATGACTAGAATGTGAAATCACAAAAAATTAAATACAGAATACGTGGGAATATTCTAGAAAATAATTGTGTGATCTATGAAGACTTATGAACTAATTTTTCAATGACACATGAAGCATGAAAAGATATGCTCTCTATCAAAAGTTAGGAGGCCTTAAATTTACATAGCTTGATTTAAGTTAAGAGGACAATAAATCACACTAGTGGCAGATTTAATAAAAATAAGAATCAAATATAGATCAATATTGGAATCATATTTTGTGGGTTGCGACTTTGAACAACAATATACCAATATAAAATTGAATATAAAAAAAATATAGTTTTTTTTTTCTTTTAACTCCTCCAAGAGTAGAGAACCTACTATTTATTCAAGCTTCAACTTAGTGTAGTACTACTAGTTGCAATCACAAAATCATCCAATGATTCTAGCAAATGACACAACAAAGTAGTACATGTATTGACAAGTTCATAGATATAACTTATGACTTTAATGAATTTAGTTAATTTAACCAAAAGAGAGTAGTTGAATCGAATCCTATCAAGTTGAAATTATCTATACTGCAAGGGTACTAAATTGTAATTCCATGTAAGTTACCTTCATTATGTAAATCAATGGAGTCATCTATTCATTATCTATTCTCTCTCTCTCTCTCTCTCTCTCTCTCTCTCTCTCTCATGATTATTTTTATGATTTTGATGGAACTTATACTTATTCATCTTTAGATGTTAAAAAGTATTGTTTGAGTTGCACTAGCATTATGATGTTTTATTTTGTAGAATATTTCTTATACTTTGATTTGAGTGGATAATATTTCTTAAATGATGCTTATTATTACCCACCTATTAATAATATTATAGATCTATGTGAGTTTCCTTTTTTTATATTTAACTTGCTAAATTGTATTTAATTATTAGTTTTTTTGGAAGGTGAAAGGTAAATTAAATAGTTTGTAATTATAAATTTTCATGTTTCTAATTGTAATTTTAAATTTTCATGTTTTTAATTGTAATTGTAAGTTTTCATGTTTGTATATTTGTTTGTATCTTTATACAGATTATTTTCACATAATGGATGAGTTTGAGATAGATGAGTTATTAGGTCTAGCACCACCTCCACCTCCACCCCCTCCACCTCCACCTCCACCTCCACCTCCACCTCCACCTGTTCAGTTGAGACAGACAATTAGGATGAATATTGATTCTTTGATTAGAGATATTCATACTATTAGGCATTAGCCTCATCCACCTATGTAGTTGTTACGCCTTGTAGATAGTATGCAAGGCATTGTACAATCTGTGTAGGCTTTAGATAGTGAGCTAGATAGCAATCATAGTTGGCGTGAGGGATTCCATGCATTTTACACTTATGGCATCACATACAAACAAGTTAATGAATTAAAAATAACAAAAATGGATTTGAAACAATATTTTGTGAACCCTAAGATGGGTGAAGAGATAGATCCAAAGAAGCCACAGATCTCTATTCAATGGTGTAGGCACCCGAGAATTTCTGGACACTTTTGGGACCAAACTCTAATCATGAAGTCTCGATGTATTTTTTGAAGAAATTATGGGCCGAATATGAATTCAGAAAAGAGCCCAATTACTTTGATATTAGATAATTTCAGGGGGTTGGGAGAGGCATGCCCCAGGATAGGCCAGGAGCAAAATTGAGTAACAGGGTTAGAAATCATGTGCGTGATGATCCATTGGTTCCTCTTCCATCACTAGTTGTTCTAGCACCTTCCCATCATCGAGCAGTGGATTCTACTCTAGGTTCATTGAGTGCCCTGTCGGGAAATTTCGTATAGCAGTTGTGCAAGGTGAGGGTTGCCCGTAGCTTAGCACATGTTTGCACGAGCTGTGGGGATGTATGTACGGGTCCATAAAGTGAGGTTTCCCCTAGAGGAGATGGTGATTTTGATGATGTTGATGCTGCCCATGGTGGTTATGATGATGCCGAGGAGGCTACACATGGTGATACCATCTCTTCATATGTTGATCTCCTATGAGTAGACGATGATCAGCCTACAGAGGTACAAATTTATTTATATAATTTTTAGTGCAATATTAAATTCCTTATATATACACATATGAACCATAACATGAGTCAATTTTTTTTCAATGGAGGATTGATCATACCATGTCATTGAGGAATCAACATCATGTTACCTCAATACCTACAGATGTTGGTGCCCCATTTATGATATGCACTTTCATCTAGATACATTGTATTGATATGTACATTTAAAATAAACAATAAATTTTTTAATGTAATGATGTTTATGATATGTTTTTTCAATTTTGTAAGGTGCTTCGTGTAGCACTGAGGTGGGTAGTTCTTCACATGACCTGTGGACCACTGAGGCTCAACCTCATATACCACTAGTACAGTTTTCATCCATTAATTTGAAGTGTTTATATGCTTACTAATTTATGTACAACTTTGATTCATATTCGTTAATTTTTACAATTGTAGGCTTCTAGATTGTTTGATGGTGCATCACATGTATGCCTTCGACCATCAATTAGTTTGCCTAGATAAAATGTATGCTTTTCTGTGATAATATTGTAGTCTATATATATACTTTATAATTTATGTATATATACAAGTTTGATTCAGGTTTATATATGTTGTTCAGGTCAATACCACTGCGAGTATTGGTATGGCTATGGGATTGAGCCAGATGCAACCATCGACATTGTCATTTGAGGTGATGATTAGAAAAATAATTTCTTATTTGTTTATACTGTGTACCTTGCTTTTATAGGGATTATCAAAATTGATGTACAATGTTTTTTTTTGCAAGACTTGACTATGACCATTTTTCTTATTCATGATAGTGGACCTCCACGTACTAGTGAGGGCATTGTAGAGCATGGTCGTATGGTAATTTATTTTAAATTTTTAGTATTTAATTACTTTATAGGTTAATTATGTAAATAACTTCTTCTCATGTTAAATCTTCTTCTCATGTAAAATCTTTTAATAATGTATGGGAGGGTTCAGACACTGATACTGCACAGGAGGGTGGAGTCATTGATACTGCACAGGAGGGTGGAGACTTTGATACTGCACAGACACAGGATGGTGCATCTCAGGACCACGTGCAGCAGGATAATTCATCTCAGCCACCTTCACATGGAGTGAAGAGGACTGCAGATGAGATGCACGTGAGTTCTTAGATTATATATTTTAGATCATCTCATGTTATTGTATTATGGACTTTTTATGATGACACTTGTTATGTTATCCTGGGACTTGTTATTATGTGACTATATATAGGACTTTTTGTTATGTGATTATATATAGGACTTTTTATTATGTCATTTCCTTGCTATTATGATAGCAAGTTGTTTTATGTGATTTGGTGCACTCTAGTGATTATATATGTGATGTTGTTTTGTTATTATGTTATTTGGACTTGTTTTAATGTCATTTCCTTATTATTATTTTTTCAAGACTTGTTATTATTTGACTATATATAGGACTTGTTGTTATGTGATTATATATAGGACTTTTTATTATGTCATTTCCTTGCTATTATGATATCAGGTTGTGTTATGTGATTTGGTGCACTCTAGTGATTATATATGTGATGTTGTTTTGTTATTATGTTATTTGGACTTGTTTTAATGTCATTTCCTTATTATTATTTTTTCAAGACTTGTTATTATGTCATCAGGAATTTTTATGTGATTGTATATAGGACTTTTTATTTATGATTTGTTATGTGATCTATTTAAGACTTTATATTTTAACATTGTGATTGATCATCTTATAAAATAATTATCCCAATTTAAAATAACATCCTATTCATAAAATAATAATAAAACCAAGAACTTACAATTATTCTATGAAGAGATTACAATAAAATAAATATATCATAAAAAAATAGAATTCAATTGTAACACAATTGCAATGTGCACAAAATAACATCAAGAAGAAGATAACTAATACAATGTTGTTTATGAAACCAAAATTGTATCAAATGTAGACAAATACAATGTTAAAGGGACAAAGAAAAACAATTATCATGATTAAATATAAAAGAGTTCACACAAGTAACACAAACTTACATGCATATAAATTTGATATAAAAATTATAAAAGGATTATTAATTATAAATTAATCTCATAGAGGAATCCAATAGATTGATGGAACTAAGGCTAACCAAATTATTAGGAAGGTTTGAAGAACATTATTCAATGATTTGAAAGGAAGTAGACCAATATTCTTTCTTGTCAATTTCTTTTTGATATGCATAATTTTTTTGACATTTTGAAGGGTTGGAATAAGTAAAGGAAGCCCTGCTATATCAAAAAATTACATTGATATATGGTAGGTGAACATTGTGACATCCTTTTCCATAATATAATTCATTTATATAACTATAACAAATCCATTGGGAAAGGAGTGTGTAACAACCGCGAATGCAAAATGTGTAATAGAGTAAGAGCTACAAACATAGTATCATCTTTCGTCTTAAGTTCACCACACTACTTTACTAGTGTATTGAAGGTTTATAATTGCGGATAGTAGTGGTATGATAAGCATGGATAGAATGGTACTAAAATAAAAAATCACACTATAAATATAGATTTGTTATACAATGATAAATATCGAGTTGTCATATTGAAGACATAATTCTATCTTTGAACTTACAATTAATCTATGAAGAGATTACGATAAAATAAATATATCATAAAAAATTAGAATTCAATTATAACACAATTACAATATGCACAAAATAACATTAAGAAGAAGATAACTAATACAATGTTGTTTATGAAACCAAAATTGTATCAAATATAGACAAATACAATGTTAAAGGGACAAAGAAAAACAATTATCATGATTAAATATAAAAGAGTTCACACAAGTAACACAAACTTACATGCATATAAATTTGATTCAACCTAATGTACCATCTGCATCCTCTCTCTTCTACAATGCATCTATGATTGCCTCATGCTCTTCTAGTGAAAGTGTCCACAATACCTTATTAGCAGGTCTACCTTTGTATCTTTTTAATTTGATGTTTGTTGCCACCACCAAATGAGAATAGTGTATAATCTTCATTTTTGATTGGTAGTCTTCATAAGCTGGTAAGCCATTCCTTCTTGGTAAGCCTACACTCTCTAATGTTGCCTTAATAGACAATCATAATTTGCCTATTGGCATGTGAAGATTTTTTAGCTAGGAGGACCCAATTCGCCCGACATTTTGCCGACGCTAACTATATTGTAATTGCCAATTATTTGGACAACCCGTAATCGCCTCGAAAATTACATAAGTCATGTTATAGTTACGTGGGATTCACCAAATATTTGTATACCATATAACGGAATTCGCCATATAAGGATTGCTATAAATACATGCAAAGATCAGATCTATCTCTATAGAATCTGGTGGGTTCTAGGCTTTGAATTCTGATCAATAGCAAAGTTTCAAACTAAGGAAAATCATTGTTGTTGACTGCATTGGTGACTCCTGGTGACCTAAAGGTGAGCGGTCATATTTTTGAAGCGCTATAATGTTATTCTGAATGTATCTATATTTGTTTGTACTTTTGAGTTCATTTTTATTTAGTGGTGACCCGTCAGTGCCAAGTGGTCAGTCTAGACATTCAGACCTCAGACATCTAGATTGTAGGTCGTAGGGCCAGTGAAACATATATTATAATTTATAGTCTATTGTTGTTTCTTCAATAAATTGATATTTTGTTGGTAGCCTTTATTTCGTTGGTGATGTCGAACGGGAAGAAGGGTAGGAAATCTGAAATGTGGGGAAGGCCATGAGAGGCCAACAAAAAGAAGAACATTGTCTTCATACTTTGTCTTTGGAAAAGATAGTGGTGAAAATGAGGAAGGTACATCATTACAAGAACAAGTATAAAATTCGTTACTTACACATCATGTTGAAGACGACATGGAACCTGATATCTCAGATTAGGATGATCTTGAAGAAGATTATTTGGTAGATGCCGAAGTTAGCCGGAATGATATAATCGACTTGGGTGACAATGCTATTGATGATAATGCATGGAAGGGGAAAAGAAAAGCCAAATCAAAAAAGGATGAACCACAATTAAAAAAAGGTCGGGAGTGGGATATGTTAGTGAGGAATTTTTAAATTAATTGGGCATCAAAGTATTCATTAATTGAACCAGTGGAGAATCCAATTGAAGATGAGCCTCCAATAGAATGCAGGTGTAAGATATGCAGTTGGAAACATAATAAGGAAATTAGGTTGAAATTAAAATTTGACACCATAGAAAAGCATATGGGTAAAGTTTATAGAAAACAAATGATAGATGGGGTTGAAAAATCAGTGATAAGATGGAAAACAAAGGAGGAATGTAAGCATTTGAGGAATGCTAGAGTATTATTTTCATGAGAAAATATAGATGAAGCCTGCTGAAGTTAAAGGTTCTATTGAAGTTACTTTTGGAAAAGCAATGCAAATAGAACAACTGGGAAAAGTTGTTCAGTTAAGTGTTGTTTTTTATATTTTGAGCACAGGGTGTGCTATGACATATTTCCCATCAATTAGTGGTTTATTATAGTTTTTGAAAGCTCCTAACTATCCTAATAGACACTGGTCATTAAACAGTGGATGGGAATGGGCAAGTTGTCTTGCTGAGGTTGAAAAAGAAGATGTAAAGGAAAAAAATAAGAGTCAAACTTTATTGCATTTTATTTACACAAGGTTACGGCAGTAGACAATACATCATGGGTATGCATGCAGTATACATACTGTATAGAATCCTACCCACAAACCAAATCTACTATCTGTTGCTAAAATGAAGGAGAGTGTGACAGTGGAAAATTTATTTCAACTAGTAAATAGAAGTTTAATTGAATATGGAGGTATGGATGACATGACGGTTGCAAAAAAATTGGTTTGTGTTAGAGAAGATGGAGCTTCAATAATGTAAGGTCACAGGAATGGTCTTTGTACAAAGATTGAAACTTTGTTTGCTTCAATAAAAAAATTGAAAGTTTAATCAAAGAGCTCTACTCACACTTTTGTCAAAGTCCCAAGCGATTTATGTAATCTCAACACTTTTTTGATGGAGTAACTGAGGGGAAAATAGCTTCTCAAGGATGATGATACCAGATGGATCTCTTTGGATGGTCCAACACATCAATTTTTTTCAGAATATCCATCCTTGATTGGACTATTTCACACAACTCACAACGAATCAAATCAACCAAAATTTCCTGACCTTCTTTGGAGGTTAAGTAATCTAGAGACACTCTTAACTTTAGCAGCTCTTATGCCCATGCTAGAGGAAATGACGAATATTATGATGGCTTCGCATAAAAGAGCTTTATATATAGTAGAATATGGTACGCTGTGTAAGATGACATGCATGACCCTTGACAATCTCTATCGAAATCAACCAATAGTATCTGATGAAAAATTTGTTAAGTGGCAGGCACTCACAGTTTTGAACAATCTTGATAACTTTTTACAAATGAGTGTAGACGGGGAAGTATGTGCCAATGCACATGGAGTTGAGATACCAATGCACTTCTATGCCATGGTCCACCCTGAGGAACTAGGAAAATGCCCCAGGAAACAACTAGCAAGAGTTACAATGGAAGATTTCAACAAGATTGTTGAGACTGTAACTACTTCTATGAAGAAAGTTGCGTATAATCTTTCCTCAAAAATTAGAAGCAGATTACCTCCTGACAACATACTCGAAGCCATGTCTATCATGTTTCCTCATTATTGGAGCCTCAATAGTGCAGCTGATTTTCGAAGTAAGCTACTGACTTTGATTAAACAATTTTTCATATTCAGAGAATTGAATGGAGTAACAATAAATGGAACATTAGACAAAACTCATCTTCAAGACAAAAAATCTCATTTTACATACACTATGAGAGAAAAATATGGCCAAATGGGGAACCCCCTCAAAGAGGGATCAGTAACAAGGCTTTGGAAATATAAAGCTGAGAACTCAATGTTGTGTGATTCAATGCCAGAATATATGAAGCTTGTTGATTTATGTCTTACCAAGATATTGGGTTCAATGGAAGACGAGAGAGTTTTCAGTGTTTTAGGGTCCCTAAAATCAAATTTAAGAAACAAACTAGACAAAAATTTGGAAAACTGCTCGAGGCTCTATACATCTAGGTATGTTGTCCACACATTTCCTTACGATAGGGCAATCCAAATCTGGAGGTCCAAATGTGAAAGAAGAGGTTTCGGCAACACTTCAAACCAAAGTCGCAGTGGAATTATTGACTCATGTACTCGACCTCCTAGTAGCATTGAGATGCAGTTCAACAAAGGTATGCAGACTCAGAGTGAAGAAACCACATACAAGAATCAAGAACGCTCTAAATTTGATGAGGATGAATGGAAAATGTAAGAGATTGGTATTTATTAATCTTATTACTATATCTCATCATTCATATTACAAAAGCATAGTACTTTTTGCAATTAGAACTTAATATTGATTTGTAATTGTATTTTTCAACTTTCTATTTCTAGATTTAAAATAGTATAATAAAATACCATAATGTGTTTATTGATACAAAGATGTTTATTGTTTATTTAGACATGTTTGAGAACTTAAATTTTGATTAATTTTTTCAAAATATAGCCATATGATACAATTCATTCAATAGTTATACACCAATCTATGTGATTCTCCATGCAAAAGTCAATAAAAAGTTTCAAAACCCTTTGCAAATGACCCTAAATTCCCTTTTATAGAAACAAGGGAGCAACAATAGCTTCAGGTTCGAATTGCAATGTGTGAAGACTCAACATAAAAATCACAAACTCAGTATAGATTTACAATGGCATCAGAGGTCGGATTAGCAATTTGACAACTGCTACATGTCTGATGTCTCCTATTCAAAAAACAAAGTTCAAAATTAAATATTAAATCATGCCATGACAAATTAAATATATATAATAGCAGTGCCCAAAACCTAGTAATTAGAAATAGGGAAATGCAGAAATGTTAAAGCATGGGAGAATTTGAGAATACAAATTTAGAGGATGAAGTTTTGCACTATGCACCATAGATTCATAGTCTTGATTAGCAATTTAGCAATAGTGAGTGCTAGTCTTTTCCTACTCATAAAACAAAGTTATTTCAAGCGATGTCAAATTCCAAACAAAAAAAACATAAAACCTTGAAATTAAGAGTAAAAGAAGAAAATTGTGCAATACATACTATGATTCTTAAGATTTTTGTGCCAGTTTTTGTAGGGTGCTCCACTCTTTGTCTAATGGAAGGTCAATATTCTGTAAAGTATGGAAAGTCAACTACAACTTCATCAACATTCCATATTTAGAAGAGTAACCTGACATCACTATTTCACCTAATACTGAATTCAGAGTTGTAAATGGTTGGATGAATTCCAAAAAGCTTTTTTTATCTCCATTCTTTTTTTGTAACCTTCTTTTCGAATGAATTTATTTGATGGGTCAATAGTCTTAGGCAAACTAAGTTTAATCAAATTAGTTTTATTTTCTTGAAGCTTCAATATCTTTTTGCCACATTTATCCATAACTTTTGATGTTTCCCTTAGTTTCTAGCGTTTTTTAATGATAGATGATGTCTTACCTCTGGCATCAATGTGGCTCTTAATTCCCTTTGATGCCAATTAGCTCTCACTGGAACTGTAGACTACTTGCAGAATCTGCTTTACCATATCCTCTTTTGAATAAACATGTATGCTCTTCTCAAAGTGCCCTTTGATTTTTCATATAAATTACTCTTAGAATTTCATTCCATTCAAACCATTCACACAAATTATCACTCCACTGCATTATTTGCCGCTAAATGTTTTCTTGTATATACTTAATTGTATTTTTCATATTATCTTTCAATCTATCCTCCAAAGTTTTAATTTTATCATTTGCATTGTGCAGGTTTTCTTTCATTTGTGCATATTTTTTTCTTTATTCCTCTACTTCTTTCAAATTTTTTTCTTTTTCCTTCTCATGATCCAATAGGTCCTGTGTTTTTCTTATTTTGCAGTAGCAAACTCATAACTTTTGTATGATTTTTGAAAACTGGCTCTTTCCTCATCAATTTTTTTACTGTTTTTAACGAGTTTTTCTCTCAGGTTCTTCAATTTTGCATCCATCTTCTCCTTCTCTGCAGCTTCTACTACAAAGCCTGAATTTTTTATCCCTTTTTGTAAATCATTGCACTTTTTATCTTCTTCTTTCCTCTTTGATTTTTCATAGGCCAGGTCTGCCTGTAACTTTTCTGTTTGTTTCTCCAGTTTATTTTTTTCTCTCTCCACCTTTAGCAGTAAAGTGTAGACCACTTCATTAGTCCTTTTTGACACACTAATTTTGTCTACATTATGTACTTTGGAAGACTCCATTTGGAAGGTGCTAAATTGAAATTCAGAGGAATCTATCTAACTGTGTGGTGGATTTTTATCTTTAGTTGGGAGCATAACAATCATGAACTCCATCATATCTTTGTGTGGGTCATTTGTTGGAAATACCCTATTCTTTGCAATTTGTTCGTCTACAACTTCAGTCAGGGCAACCCTATGAAATTCTCTCTTTTTTTCTTTATTTGCATTTGTTGCGTGTTCACATTTTTTTATAGTAATCACAAAATTGAAAATTTGGGCTTGCTGAAGCAATTGAATGTTTGAAAGGTGACATAGGAATAATAGAGGCTCTAGTTCCACTTATGCCTATGGTTTTAACTAATGCATTACTAGGATTACCAACAACCTTTCCTAATCCTATCCCACTGACACTTTCATGTGTAGTTTTCATAATCTTTTGAGGTGTATGATCTGAAGCTGCAAATGATTGATTTGTAGTGTTAGTGGAACTTGATATAGGATTCTCAATAGTATGAGATTGAGTAACTACCACTAGTGGCCTCTTGCGAGAGATATTTTTTTGTAGCCTTTTTCCAACACCAAGATAACTAGTATCAGTAGTAGTACCCATGCAAACCCCACGAATCACAATGACACTTGACTAAACAATAATGGGAATACTATCCCTAGATTCCCCACCTATGGCAGTGGTACTTTATTCACTACCAATGGGAATACTATGATCTGGTGGTGTTTGAGGATTTGAACCTGAAACAAATATAGGTGGACCTTGAGGGTAATGAGTAGTACCTATCTATGATGAATCTGAAGAATCAAGTCCAATGATTGGTTTAACATGAGATTTTGACTTTGAATCTGATGGAAGTTGTACCTGAAGTGGATACCAAATGCCCTCTCCTCTGGGACCTAGGCCACCACCTTTAAAACCCATTTTTTCCATAATGCTTGACCCTTTGTTATATTTTTCTTTCATGGACTCATTGACTCCACCTAATATTTTAGGGACTGTAGTAGTTGTTGGAGTGGGCTCAACCTCATAATCATCATCATCTTCACTCTTGTCATATGTTGTTGTGGGATGCTCCATATTCCATAATTTGATAAAATTTTCATCCTCATCGATGGTCTCAAATTCTGCACTGGTCTTTG